>NW_017096383.1:3237-178631 GCF_001412225.1 Nicrophorus vespilloides
TAAAATCTGTTTAATATATGAGTTATTCGAAAAGCAAAGTTAATGTTCCTTAATTGAATTATTAAAAAAATGGACTATGTTACCAAATTTTTAATTTATGTATAACAAGAAATACAAAAAACTAAGAAAATTCCTGAAAACTGTCTGAAATTTAATTTTTTCAAAAACAAAAACTATTTTTTCTTATGAGAATTTATCTGTTCTTAAATTCGTAATTTATTTATAAAATTGAATACAAAAACAAAGAAAACCAAAAAAAAATTTGCGACAAATATACATAAAGACAAACTATTGTAGTGTTCATTTATTTCATTCACAAAATGTTTTTATTTTAAACTTAATGATTCAAGTTTCTAATTAAAACATTAACTTAAACCCATGTTTTATATTTTCATTAACAAAGCAATTTTCAACTAATTAAATGACGAATTTAATCATTAAAGTTTGTTTACAAGAATCAATTATAATTATCATCTTTAAGGAGTTTTAATTACAAATTTTCATTGCAATAAACTTAAAAAAATAAACATCTTAAATGTTTTATACCAAAATTATGGAAATTATTTAATACAAGAACTTCAAGCTATCTACTAGCAGTTTTATATGTAGTGGAAGATGGACTAATGAACACAATTAGTTTCTGAAATCTACTTGAAAACCGAATAATTTTATATCCCAATCTAAGTTTCCTTATAAGAATTAATGAAAATGGTCTCAAAAACAATGAAAAATCCTAAAATCTGTTTAATATCTGANTCTCTGTTATATCGCTTCGGTGCATCGTCTCCTCGTTGTAATTATTATCATCAGGGTGTTGAGATACTTCTTCCTCTTTATGTAAAATTTCGGCAATCATCCTATCGAATTCGTCAGGATAATAGCATATCTCACGCCTCTCTGGAATTACAGTTTCTTCATATTCGTGGTCGTCTTCATCCATGCCCTCATCGGATTCGTGTGGATAGTAGCAAACCTCGTCTAACTTATATTCTTTTACGAATTCAACATCGTCGTCTTCAGAGATTTCATCTATCTCCATATCAACTTCGTTCGGATAATAGCATATCTCGTGCAACTTGCATTCCTTTACGAATACAACTTCGTCATCTCCATTCATCTCGTTGGCGTTAACTTCTCCACTATTATTTCTTAAACTCATTGTTAATAATTGCAAACTTCTTCTAGTACTGTATTCAAGTAACTGGTGATAGCAGTACGTTGTTCACCTTTTATATTATATATTTTGCAGGTACTATTTTCATAATTTTATTAGGTGCAATAAATCCCCTTCCCTTTAAACAAAACTTTACCTGTAAAAATAGTTATTCTTGGAATCATTAGGTATATCATAAATTGCAGACATTGAAATTAACCTTTATTACATCTGTTTTTTTGCAAGTATTTTTCAACAATTCTAAGAAAGAAGGACATAATTAATATCTAGATTTGTAGCCCTTGGGTAAAATTACAGTGAATAATATATTGAAAATATAACAAATGCAGAAATATAAGGGGGAAAGATTGCATTGTAAAAATATATCAGAAATAGTTGCATAATTTTTCTATATATTATTTTTTTGTGGCTAACAGAGTAATTCGAGCAATGCAAATAGAAATACGTCGATTTCCATAATTGCACTTAATTTATTCATTATTTATTATTGCTTTAGCAGCATAATAAATTGTGTGTCTCTTTAGACGCATATCCAATAGATCATTACGTGATCATATCGTGATTTAATCGATGGCGGATTTTTCGTTCCCATCGTTCCCATTTTTCATTTGCGTCTGTGCATCGTCTCCTTTAAAAAAAAAAAAAACATTTCTTCTTCCAATTCTTCTTTGTCTGTCCGTTTCTAATTGAAGCCGCTCACGAGAGGCATAAATCAATGAACGAACGAACGCGCATACCTCTATTATCGTCATCATGAATATGTGTATATGTTGCAAAGAGTATTCAGTTGTTTATTGTTTCGCAGCGTCGAGCAAGAAGAAGGGAAAGAAAATCGAAGGAGGAATTAGAAGAAAAAAATATACATCTAGAGAGAAACGGACAGCAAACGGAATCGTGCCACGTCGATTTAATCGAATTAATCAAACGCCAGTTAATTATTCTTAATTGAAAACCGACGACCTACAATGAAGCACTTGCATCGCTTTTCAATAATAAAAGTACTTGCATTATTCATGATGTTAATTCTATATAAAATAAACGCAGTCTACAGAAGCTGACAACGTCCAATTCAAGAAAAAAATATAAAGATTGGATAGAGAATTTAATAACAAGATGTTAATAATAATAATACTTAACCCTGTAGTGCATGTACGGGATACACGTATATCCATTTCTTTTGCAGAGGAGAGGAAACCTTGAATAGGAACCACGTGCTAATGTGTGATTCCTATCCACTAAATCCTTCTTCGTCTATCATCCTGGATCATTACTTTCATTGTATTTGATAGCATTTTTAGTTGCATTTGTACTCTGTTCACTGATATATCTCAGTATTGGTTTCCACTAAAACTTATTCATTGGTCTTCTCCAAGCTCCACTCATTTACTTTTTTAGTAAAGACCAACATTGGCATAAACCTTGATATGATACCTCAGACCTCTGTTATTCTTTCATAATAATGTCGCAGAACTGCAAATACACAATTAAGAATGGACGGTATCAAATTTATCTTAGAAAGGAATATCGAAAAAAGCAAAGATTTGTACATTATGTAAAAAGTTTTTGACCCATAACTCCATCCGTAATCTATATACTTTAACAAGAAACCGTAACGAAAACCTAACCTAACATGTTCAGATTGACCTATTTGATGTCCTCAGATCCTCTGCATGTTGGTCCTCTTTCCGAGCTGTTCCAGGATTTTCTTCATATTCGAACTATTTTAGTTCCCTTATTAGTCCGATTTCTGGAATATTGGTCGAACCAATTACCCGGACTATGCGAGTTATTGCTGGATCTTCATTATAAATAATTATTTTAAATAAAATATTATTTTTATTGTAAAGAAAATTGGTAATAATAAATTTTGAATATCCGAGAATTAAAAATATTTTATTGTCAGGTACATTCTATATCAGTAAATATTACTCAAATATTACTAACATACTATAATTAAGAAAATCAACTTATAAGAAAAGATTTTAAATGATATTGAAAAAAAAATAGTGAAAATAATCGTGATTTAGAAACAAGTATTATATAAAGAACTATTTAGTCTTTCATTTGTATATAACTTTTCCTCTCTAAAAGCGAAGTTTAGTTTAACGAAATAATTTCGTAGACACATTCTATTCATTAATCGAGGTTTGACTGTTTTTTTATCATTCATAATAGCAATGTAATTGAACTGCAATTTTTTTAATTATTAATTTTTTGAGGAAACTTCAAAAACCTATTAATTTCAAATAAAATTCCACATATTACATTGAAATCGTATTTGTAAATACCATTGACATTTTTGTACGCTTTCAAACACATCGTGTACTTTTGCAAATTTTGTTTCTATTTTACAATGGACACAAACAAAATAATTTGATTTGAATTCGCGCAGGATGATGCAAACATGCGAAATGTTAATTGTTTAATAATCGTAAATCGCGTTGGGTTGCGCAGAAGATTTAAAAGAGGAAAGGAAACAGCAGAGAAATGGTGGTGGATTTCGAAGGAGGAGGAGCAGCAACATTATGCAAAAGGCAATTTAGTGGATTTGCGCGTTTCATTATAATCGTGATAGAATTCTGCACGTAGAATGGAAAGGATCGTAGAGCATGTAGAAGGTATTGCTTTTCGGTAAAACATTAGAAAAACAACAAAATCTGAGTACAGGTAACAAATAAATTGCGGCTGCTGAAATGTCAGGTTTTCGAGCTGCGCGGATTTCTCCTTATTCCTTAAGTCGCAGCTAATAGAAATGTTAATTGGACTCCCTCGACACTTGCGCAGAGGGAAACAACGGAAAACAAACAAAAAAAATATACATACAGATCTGCAAAAAAAAGAAGTAAATAGTCTCAAACGGAAAATAATCTTAATGGAAACGTTTCACACAGAGCTTTTACATAATAATCGAGGCGCAAAGCGCGAAGCATTCCCGATATTTACTGCACCCACACCACAACGTGTCAATGCGTTTCGTTTATATTCATATACTTCTGATACTTTATTTATTTATTGCCATTTTTCCGCGCCGTGACAGAATCCCATAAATTAAGGCCAGACAACAATTTAGACTATTTCATTATTACTGTTATCATTATTGTAATATCTAGCAGACATTTTTACACGTGTCTCTTTCTCTCCTCACCTTTTTTCTTATTTATTTATCTGCAACTATCCCTACTGTCCTGCTGTCATTTCACGCATGTGGGCTTTTTCTCATTACAATAAATTAATTAATAGAGAGAATTAGTGTTGAGCAACACACCTGTAGGTTTTGCGGCAAAAAAACGAAATTGTAGCTGCGTGTGGGAATGCACGCTGCTTTGATCCTTCTAATGATTGCACCCAATTTCGTTTTTACTTTTATTGTTCTACTTTAACGTAATTCGTACCTCACTACAACAACAACTGAATTAATCGCAAATTATTATTGAGCAACATGCCTGCATATCGAGAACATTCACTGACCATAATTTCTTTGTTTTTTTTTGTTCTAAAGCTTTATTCAAAGCCGTTCATTAAATAAACTGCATGATAATATGAAATTACCTTTAAGTTAGAATCATTTTATATCAAATTCACCACTATTGGGTTTTATTTGAATTGATTACATTTATAACATAATATAATCTTGTTTTAAGTAATTTAACCAATTTCTAAATTTAGCTTTAGTTGCATCATATTAACCCTTTGCGGACGAGTGGCATATATATCGGCCCATTTTTTTTGTGTAGTCATATAATCTTAGTGCTTACTAAAGAGACACTAGTTTGTTGACGATTAAGCCTTAAAATTAACTTTAACTGCACAAAGAAAAATAAAATAGTACCACAAATCCAAAGATTTAAACCCATTATCACTTAAGTAAATTAATATTAATGAATAGACCAAATTCTATTTTATAATAGGTAAGTATGATTTTCATGAAACGTTATTTATCTAATCATTAAGTATAATTTGATTATGTAAGATTAGTTTAACTTTAAACAAAATATCTGAAGTAATTTATACATTGATATTACACAATTATACATAATATTTAAAAGAAATTGGTAAAAAGGATGATGTAAGTTTTGTGAAATTGATTAGATTATGTTAGATATTAAGATAGTAAATGTTGTATAGGTTTCATACTGTTAGTAAAATAATTGAGGAATATAGACATTTTCTACTTTTACTAGTTAATGTATACATTTTCTGGATAATACATATAATTGCTATACTATGTAATAGACGTTTATATATTTCATAGTCTCATTTCACTTATGGTGTAAATGCACCATTGCATAATAAACTGTTATAACAAATGATAACAACTTGGATTTTTATGAACAAAAAGGCAAATATAGAAAATTTCTACTTTTACTAGTTAATGTATGAATTTACTAAAAAATGTAAATGTTTTTCTATAATAAGTATGGCTGTCGTATGACCATTACATAAATCATTTCATCATAAACTGTTATAACAAAAAATAATAATTTAGATCTTTATGAAAGAATTGAAGAATTGTAGGAAATACAAAAATCTGCTATAACTTCTATGACTGTCGAATATTTCATTGTCTCATTTCACTGTGTGAATACCAATATATAAAATGTGGTAACAAATATTAACAAATTTTGTATTTATGAAATTTGTTAATATTTTCGATATGCTATGTTATGTCATGAGAGAATTTTCTTTTGAATAACGATTTTGGATCGATGTTAATTGGATCAAATGTGAAGTTGAGTTAATTGAATGTTAACGATGGTTTTTAGTTAATTAATATAATAACGTCTCAATGCGGCAAATTGGCCGTGATAGGAAATATTCCGCCGGTTGAGCTTGACAGAGTTTGAGAGACGAAGACGGAGACGAAGCGTTCCGATCGGAACAGAAAAGGATAGAAAAAATGTGTAGAGAGAAAATGAATGTGCGGAGCCGATGGATAGTTAAAAGAGCCTTTCCTAATCATGCCTGGCAACTATTTTCCGCCTTGAATATTATCATGGGAAACAGAGTCACGGCTTCAGCACCAATTATATGCAAATACATACATTTATTTATTTATCTAACGAGATTTTCCACCTTGTTTCAGTTCACACTCTCTATTAATATCAGATTTTTGATACCTCGCATAGTGATGATTCGATTAGTGCGGATTCACTATTGCATATTTTCGTATTTAAAGTTCTCAATTAGTCCGCTAACCCGTACTATGCGAGGTATGTTAATAATAAAAATAAAAGCTAATTTATTGATTGATCTAGTTCAGGTGCAATATTTATTACATCAAAAACAATGGAAAAAGTGATTCAATCAAATTTGTAGCTTGTAACAATATAATAGGAATTACTATGACTTTCATAATTCCATGATGTATTTATTTTTTTTAAATACATAAATCAATTAAGATTAACTATAGTAAAAAATAATAGAATTTGTTGTAGTTTACAAGTTTTGTTGATTTCAAATTTCGGATATAAATGTGACTGATGTAATAGGAAAAGACTACGGAATATGCAATACTTTCTAATTAAAATGTTTAAATATGAATTATATTGCAGAATTGTACCTAAAACTTAAAATACGAGTACCTCTAGTAAACAAAAAGTAGTTAGTTTCCTGATTTCGGAATCAAATATTGATGATAAATAAGAAAAACCTATACAATTTCTGTACTTTCTTATTTGATTAATTGATAGTTATTCCATTGAATTATATCAAAATTTTTCAAATTCTACAGCACAATTCGATGATAGATAATACGAAGATGTAAGTAGGCTCGTTGGAAAGGTGAGACATTCAGCTTTCATACGATTTGTCGATGTTGTAATTATCTTAAGGAGTTGTCAAGAAATTCGCTGTAAACATTGAAAAAATACGTAATTTTCTGTTAATACCCGATTTCGAAAGAAAATTTTGATGATAAATGAAAACAGCGAATATATCTGTACCTTTTTTTAGTAATGTTCTAAATAAATTAGTTATTTCATTGATCTAAATGAAAAAAATGTTTTAATTGCATTTGCAATAGTTTTCTATAGTTAATAAATAAAAATGTTCAAGATAAATTAGGAAAAACAGTGAAATTATCTGCACTTTTATACATAAATAATACAAAAGAAAAATTGGACAATAAATTAAATAAACCTATGAAATTTTCTTTAAATTAATTAAATTAATTTAAATAAATTAGTTATTTAACTGAATTATTCCAAAAAAAACTGTTAAATAACGAAAATATTGAATATAAATTAGAAAAAACTTGTTTTTTTGTTGTAATTTTCTGAATTGTTTAATTTATTAGTAGTTTTAATAATTGATAAACTAACATTTTAGATTGTCTACAATTATATATTGCATAATTACTAAAAAAAAATATTACAAATTTCATTCGAAAAAACGTGTTGGAAATTTGGGTCGTTGGAAGAGGCAAGTTCCGGCTCTATTTCAATCAACTGTTCTCGGAATTGGAGACAATAATAGAAGGAAAGAGAGAAAAAAAATATATATGATTGTCTATTGTTGCTTGCAAATGTCTCAAGGAAACCACTCATATATATATTATATGTAACTACTTTTTTTTATTGTTGCAGTTGGAGGTCGTTGATGGGTTTGATGAGCGATATGTCAACAAGTTTCGAGATGAGACTGGGCGTAAAAGCGAAGAATGGGAAAAGAGAGAAAGAGGTTTTGCATTCTTGGATGAGAGGATAACATTGGCCAAACAAAAGTAAAACGTTTTAATTATTTCGTTCGAACTGCATTGGCCATTGAATGACTTCGAAAGTAAAGAAGATGATGATGATGATGAAGAATGAAAAAAAAAGAGGAGTCCTCAATTGAATTTTGTTCTAGTTTTAGGATGACTGGTCTGAAATGCGGCGCTGCATTCTGCGGTTACGAAAGCGTTCACATTGTTCGCAAAAACCGCACCTCGGGACCCCAAGCTGTGCGAAATAATTCCCGAAGAACAGAAGAAATAAACGAAAAAAAAAAATAATAATAATGAATAAATAAAGAAAGGTGAATAAGTAAATGGAAAGAATGCAACAAAAGGTGGATGGAGTGAAGTTGTTATTTTTTTTTGTAGTAAATGGGATTATTGATTCGAGGCAAAGTACATTTCCTGACAATCTCCGGGGTTTCCTCAGAAATCGAATTATCGACAACACCGAGGTTGAAGATGAAGAGGATGTGAAAGAGGTGATGCTCGGTGCAGAAGTGGAGAAGGTCAGATCCATCAAAATATTTAGATCCGTTCTTGTTTCGTTCTCCATCTCTTTGCTTTGCTTTGCTTTGCTTTGCCAACACAACATCGACGTTCCTTTTCCAATTCCACTTTTATTTGCGGCGCGCTGTGATGCAATTGTGGTCACGATCATAAATCGCTTTCTTTACGATGATCGTTCGCTTATGATATATAAATAAAAGTAAATTGAATATATAAAACCTAACGGTACTTGGCTCTCGGCTCAGATTTGCATAGAGGAAAACTTGAGGGCATGATTCAGAGAGACGGATGAATCAATTACATGTTACATACTCGTTTCTCAACATCGGCCAAGAATGAAAAACTTCATAAAAAGTAATGCTTTTTAAAAAAAATTCAATTTATTACCATAATATGATATTCAAATTATTTTTGATTAATACAACTTATTTACATTTACAGTTTTCATAAATTGTATACATCATTCAATTAAGAAACCACAAGATATTCCAAGTTTTGTTTCTTATTGAATTATGCTTAGACATAATTCAATAAAATAACTAATTTAATCATCAAAATTTTCTTTTATATTATTTATATATAAAAGTACCAAATCAGAAAACTTAAATACTTTTTAAGTTATATCCTAAATTTGAAATCAACAGAACTTATGAACTACAACAATTTTCTTTTTTGTTTATTATAGTTAATCTTAATACCTAGCATAGCGCAGATAACCAGTTTCAGTAATAACCTGCACTATTTGAAACCGGACTAATTGATAACTTTAAATATTTGAAATTTAAAACGGTACTGAATTTGTACTGATCGAAGTCGCAGTATGCGAAGTTTATTTCTTTAAGTAAATTATACTTTCTTAATAATTAATTAGAAAATATAAGTGTGATAAGGGCTTTGAAATTAATTCATAAAAATTGGCATTATTATTAATATATACAAGATAATTTATTTATAATACAACAACTTTAAAAAAAAATGTTTATACATGGTTCAGTAACATTAAATACAAATTACGATAATTGTGAGAGAATTATGTTAATTTAAGGAACTGCAAATTATTACAAACATTGTTATCTATGGTACAATTCTGTTGTTGATCATTCTCCATCAAAGGTTCGCTAGTAAATTCTCCTTCCATTGAGCAATCCATCTGCATCTGCTCGATGGAACTCTCAAAATTACTATAAGTTGGAACATCATCGTCATCCTCCTCTTTGTCCTTATCGGTGATAATTTTACTAATATCGTCGAATTCATCAATGAAAATCAACTCGCGCGTATCTTCATTGAATATGTTGTCATCGTCTACGTCCTCCTCTGGGTAATCTGCATACGGATCTTCCTCGTACTCCATTTCATTTTGTGACAAATTATCCTGCGACGAATTTGTAGATTCATTCTCGTTGAAGGTAAACATCTTGGATATATTTTTTGTTTACTGTGTTTCTCCGGCAACGGCTGCTAAGGAACTGATGATGGTAGCACTGAGTTCGCAGTTTATATATCATATTTTTCTGGTAATTCCCTCAGGTACACTCATTTTTATTAGGGATGCAATTAAAAAAATATTTGTGTAGTCAAACTATTGTATTTTTTACCTGCAGTTTTACAACGAAACGTTTAACTACGAATTTGTAATTTTATTGAATAGTTTTTATTATTCATGAGAAAATTAGAAGAAAATAATTATTATTAGTATATCTTATAAATTTATTATTTGCAAAAGAATTTGTTATTTATTATAAATACACATTTTTTATGCTTCTATAGAAACAAGATCGTTGAATAAATGTGTAAGGATGAAAGACAATGGAACTTCGCTTAACGAGCACCTTGCATAACGATTATTTCACTTAACTAGCAAAATGAATTGTAAGAAAAATGATTCGCTTAACGAGCGACGTTTTGCATAAAGAGTGACGATGAGAAGAGAAGTCCCGAATTGCGCGACTGCTACATCATTTTAAAAACTTGTGTACACATATTATGTGTATTTTTGAATATTTTTCACTATACGAGTAAAAGTTCGGAAATTTCGGAATGGATTAAACTCGTTCCACTGTATATTAAAAAGGAAAAATCATATTGAAATCAGCTAAAATTTATTGCTTACATAAAAAATACAGCTTCTATCAGTGCGGATTTACTATAAGGCGATTTGAAAAGTTCAAAACAAAGTAAATTACATAATTACTTACATCATTATCAATGGGTATTTCCTAATTTACCATCCATTTCTGGTACATCGAATTCGAAATGCACGCCAACGCCGAGCAAGATTTGTGTATGAAATAATTCATCCTTGAATTATCCACGACGCGCACATGAATATATCTCTCTATATTTATTACACTAAAGACCTTCTTCCTAAACATTCCATCCATGCATCGTTTTATCCACATAAATTACGACAAAATCTATTCATAGTTTCACCACAATATCATATTGAAAATTCATTTTTAAATACGTTTTCCCATCTTTTCTTCTATAATTTACAATTTTCTATATTTTCACTCTTAATATTAAATTTACATATTTCTTCTATCCACATAAAGTACAATACTATGAATGCGGACTATGCGAGGTGTCATAGTTCGGATTCACAATAGTCCGGTTTTGAAAATTTCATAACAAACATTATTATTTTTCATAACTTTTTCCTAAATATAATACATTTCTTCTTCAAAATAAAAAACGGGTTTTAAAATCGACAAACCTTAATTACAATATTACAATACAACAATACCTCGCATAATCCGGATTCGCAAAAGGACGGTTTTCCTAAACATTTCATGTATACTATGATTTATATACATAAAATATAAGAAATCTATTTATAGTTTCACCATAATGTGAAACTAGAAATTATCAAAAATTAAAATTAGTTACATTATGAAAAAATAATTTTTGTTTTCACATTTTTATTCTTTCACTGTTTCACCATAGAAAATAACACCTTTCTGCATATTCATTTCACACACATCCAATGTTTTATCTTCATAAAAACAACAAATCTATTAATAGTTTCAACATAATGTGAAAGAGAAAATTACATTTGAAATTATCCAACATTTAATTTCAAATTTGTTGCATCATTTAAAATTAATTTTGAAAATTGTTTTTACTTTTACAATCATCCATTGTTTCGCTATAGTGAAAAAAAAAGACCTTATTTCTAAAAATTCCATTCATATATTTTTAATTGTTAAATTAATTTCACTATTTAAAGATAATTATGTTAAAATTCGCTTTCGTTTCTTCCATTATTTGATTTACTGTTTCGCTTTCGAAGGATAAGTGAGAATCAATTATTTTTATTCTACGGAAACGAACGAAAAGAAGAAAAAACATATATATATAAGCGTCCGGCTATTATTAATTTCCTGCCATTCGTACAGCAATTAGCCCACTAATGAATCCGACCCGAAAAGCCAATTGATCTGGACTAATTAAATTTACATTCGCCAGTCCCGAAACGCATAATTAAACGTGTATTATTGACCGGCATTATGCTATTACGCCGATGGTTTTACTGATTACTTGACAAATTAGTTATGCTTCTGCTCGATGTTTTTTTTTTATATTTCTCTTCTGTTTCAAATAACATTTAATCCAATTAGATATAGTCTAATATTTATTGCACACAGTTGGCCATTAATAACATAGCTTTAATCGTTCCCATCTATTTGGATTAAACTTAATACAGTTATAACTGTTTAGACATAAATATCAATAAAATTATAAATTCAATAATTTATATATGATTATTTACATTACATTTATTCAAACGAGGTTCAGAGTTCAAAACTTATAAACTTTTAGAGATTGCGAATAAATATATCATTTTTTTTGTATTTTATATGTTGCTCAAAAACAAACCGTATTCTTCAAATTTGGCACAGGAAAGCTAAAATGTTAAACACTCCTGGTTTACATAATGATATAGAGTAGAGTTTATACAAAAAAACCGACTAAAATAAAACGGTTTTCGAATCTCAACTTTTCAACAAAATCGGTTTAAACCGGTTTTAGAATGATCACAAAACAATAGAGATTTTTACAACTTATTTTATATTTATTTAATGCCTATACCAGGGGTGGCCAGACTTTTTGCAGCAAGAGCAATTATTACCTACCCGAAAATATTGAGAGCCGCACCTAAACTTTTTGGTATAATATTTTTTTATAAATCTCAATCATATTATAAAATATATATAATATGTGTGTTTTGTTGTGGCTCAACTAGCCACAACAAGACTCTTGAAGAGCCGCATGCGGCTCGCGAGCCACAGTTTGGCCACCCCTGATTTATATAAAATTAAAAAATATAACAAAATCAAAAGAATTCTAGAATATGACATCAAACTCTAACAAAATAAAGCGAATAATAATAAATTACTATAAAATATTACTTTACTTCTTATTGTTCAACGTCTTTAGAACATTAAATAATGAATCTATTTTACGTTTTTGTGTTTTTATATATAATATTAAAAACTCTTATTTTAGGCAGGACTTTTAGTTCTTGAAGATAATTTATGAATTGGTTTTTCTATTATGACCTCTATTCCATCTCGTTTGAAAATTAAGAATAAGACTTGATTCCTTTCCAATTTTCTGTTTGTTTCATTAAACAGACGATTTTGTGTCAAAATGTTTTTAATCATATAATTAATTAATGTTTACAATTTACATCAATTACATCTCAAAAACCGTTTTTCAGTTTATCAAAACAAGGTTTTAACTCTAATAAAGATAGAGTAAGACCTCGTTTAACGCTTCCTCGATCAACGCTGATTCGACATAAGGAAATCTCTAAATGTATCTATTTACTATGTGTTAATGTGACTTCGTTTAACACTTGTCGTCTAGGAACGCATTCTAATCGCTAAACGAGGTCTTTCTGTATTCCATAATAGTTTATCTGTTACTGCCCTTTTTTCGTAATAATAAAGCAGTTTTTCCTGTAGAATATATTCATGATTGTAAATTATGTTTATATTTTAACCCTTTGTCGTCTGACGTGAAACATACCTAAACACTTGTTGGTACTTTAATGTAATCTTTATATTGTACACAAAAATGATTTGTTTTGCAATTGGAAACACGAAGTGAGTATAAATCTACATTCAAGTAATACTTGTCACTTCTGTATAGATTATTTTTTATGTTGTAACGAAAAGAAAAATTGTATAGCAGAATACCATGAAATAAGTTTAGAAAATGATATTGTTACTAAATACGAAAATTGTTGTAGTCTAAATCGCTATAATTAATTTATTATACAATTTTAGCTTAAAATTGCATGAATTTATCTCAAAAAAACACTTTTTTTTCATTGAAAATATTACTAAAAGTTAATTGCAATGTTTTTTAGAAGAAATCCCTAGAAAAAATTATTTTAACTATGTTCAGGTAACAAAGGGTTAAAGTTTGTTTTTCACATTCAAGTAAGAAAGCAAAGTATAAACTTTTTTACAAGTCGTTCAATATCTTTTATTTTATACAATAAGTTGTTTTTGATGCAATAAATAATAAAAGTAAAATAAAATTAGATAGAAAACCTCTCAAGGAATACAAAGTCTTGTATCCTTTAATAATACATAATTGTAGGATTTAATTAATTCGACGGCAAAGAAAATTAACGAGAAGTGAACGTTAAATAGTTTTCGCTCAATTAATGCAGAAAATGTTTGTTTTTCATTTGCAAATGAAGTAAGCAGTGAAGAGGATGATTCTCCTTCTTCTTTTCCTCCTCCTCGACTCGCTCCAGATTTTTCTTTCTTGTTGTTATTCTGCGGAGAGCAAACAGAGCGAAATACTACTTTCCTCTGGTGAGTGAGAGAAAAAAAAAACAGAGACTCGTTTCTTTGTCGCTCCGCGGTGCACCGATTTGCATAGGCGGACTGCGCAAACCCCGTTTGCACAATGTAAACAAAGCATAAATCATCAAAGAAAAACCTTCCAGAGTTCAACTACTACTAATTTGCTTAACTCGATGGCTTTACTCCATGGAAATATACATTGTTTAAACAATTTCATTCTTTTTTTTTTGTTAATACAAAATATCACTAAAATGTTAATTCAAAAGTTTTTTTTCATTAAATTTAAATTCTTCTAATTATATTTGATTGTTTGTATTAAAACTATTATATAATTGACTCCATTTCCAAATGTTTAAGTGATTCCGGACTGATCGAAGCCGCATATGTGAGTTTTATACTTGATATCTAAACTTAAATTCAATGATTATTTGTTTATGTTTTATTGAATTTATAATATTATATATTTAATACATAAATAAAGGAAAAGTATAAGTGATTTACAAAGATTTACATAGAATATCTACAGGAAGTCATTTGACGGACGAATCTGATCCTTATAAATTGCTGGCACAACGTGCGAGTGTTAACACGGAAAAGTCACAATGATTTTGTATTCTTGCACATAATCAACAACCTGTTTGAGGAAACCCACTTCTACTACTCACATTTTGGCCTTGAGTCAATTTCCTGTCAAATGTATATTAAACAATAATCTGATATTTTTGTTAACATTTTGCAGTTTGTTTATTGATATTCATATATCTCGTATAATGCGGATAATATCCGGACTAATCGAGGACTTTAAAACCATATAAAATAAAGAGCACAAAAAGAGATTTGGCTGTAAGCTAGAAGGGAAATAAACGATTATTTAATGTTGCTCAATTAAAATTTTGTTTGTGTTAAAACTTACTATAGTAAATCCGCACTAATCGAATCCGTAGTATGTACTTACAATAATAATCCGCAAAAAAATGAAACTTGTCTTTTTTTAGTCAATTTTTAGTAATTGAAACAAAATAATTTCAATTAAAATTTAGTTTCTTTGGAAATTTTCCAACCAAACTATAGTGAATTCGAACTGATCGAAACCGCATTATGCGAGGTATTGCTTATGTTTCATTATTAAGTAACGAGTTGAGTTGAAATATAAAATAATTAACATATATTATTTTTTTAAATTAAGATCTAGTTTTTTTTTTAATTTATTGGATTAAGTTATGCCATAGAAACTCTGTCGTCTTTCTAAATATATATTTATTAATGATGGGAAAATATGAATTAGAAGAAATATTAAATTCAAAGTTTTTTTTTTATAATTTTGTAGATATTTTAATAATCACAGACGAACGATGAGATTAGGCGCCAGCCTCTGATTGCTTATTTCCTATGAGAATGCACAACGGAAAACGTTGATTATTTATTTGATATATTGTATTGAAAAAACATTTTTTTTTATTTTTGTAACTTTTAATATACGGAATGTCTTGCTGTGTTGATAGTACAATTTCTACCAACATTACATTACTAATATTTCGTTTTCTCGTATCCAATCTTAACGATCTTCTTGAAATTTCACATGAAATATCGTTAGACTTTAACAAATTGACAAACAACTTTTGTTTTTTCAGAAAAAAATGAATTAGCTAACTTTTGTTAGACCCCTCGTACTCTCCAATAGATAAAAATTATGAAACAAAGAAAATTTAGTTTAAATTGAATTTATACATTGAAATAAATGGAAAAAAAAATATGTTTTTCTTACATTAATAACAACAACATAAATTAGAATAATATACAGCCGAGAAAAGCACCAGATTTAAATTTGGCGCCATTTTTTTTTATTAAGTTGACATATTAAGTTTTGCACTTTGTAAATTTCGTTGAATTTTCAGTCGAAATAATGCTCCAAATTCCAAGATTTATTAAAATATTGATAAAACTGGTTGAATTTTGGACAATAAGTTATAATTCAAAAACTGAATTCGGCGTTATTATTGAGATATTCTATTGTATATATAAGAGCGTTTCTCATTTTTTTTAAGAGTAGCAAAATGACAGCTGTCACCTTAGCTGTCAAAGCGAGGAACTGGTAAAATACTTTTAAAAATTAGGTCGCAGTTCAACTAAAAACAAATATGTTGTGTCACGTTACAAAAATGTTGAGAAACACTGCTATATAAAATATAAGATTTTATGCTTTAACATAATACTACAAATAATTGGTTCAATATATACAAATAATACATTCATAAATGTATCGAATAAACAAAATTGTTAAAAGGATCTGGATTTCTTTAGTAAAATTAATATGAATTTCCATGTTTCAATTTTCAATTACAGTAATTTCGTGAAAACATTCCCTAGATTTTTACTCGTACAATAAATATGTGTTATTTAGAATTGTAATGCTGCAAAATCATCGGGATAATCAATTTGTAATGGTTAAATTCGCTTGGATGTTCATGGGAAATGCGCATAAAGTTATTGGCATTTCGATAAATTTCGAAATATTTCCAGCGGAAAGTTTCGCACTTGAGATGAGTTCGTTTCATTCGAACCATACAAAATTTGAAACTTCACTTCTGTAAAATGCATAAAATTTGTGAATTCATCATAAAGTGATCATGAGAACTTACAGTTATAAAACAAAGTAATTGAAACTTATTTATTTGAAGAAATGTAAATGAAAATTGTTACTTAGAATTATGTTTTATTAACAATTGTTTATTTTTAAATGCAAATTTAGAACTTTTCTTCAGGAAAATTTGCGAATTTGCTTCAATAAAATGTATAAAATTAATAATAATTTAATTGAGATAATTTATAGTTATGTAATTGAAGAAAATAATGTATTTGGATAAATGTAAATACAAATTGTTATTTATAAATAATTAGTAGGAAATAAATACTTGTTGTTTGATTTTATTGAATTATACGTAAACACAAGTGGAGTAGCTTAATTTCTATTAATTAATTGCTATTAGTTTTGCATTAGCTAAATTAGACGTAGTAAAAGTATTATGAAGTCATCCGAAGAGACCTGGCGGCGAATTAAATGTACAAACAACACACGGAGAGTGGAAAAGCGAATTAGCGATTTTGCGGTTTCGCGCATAAACACAGAGCAAGAAAACGAAACTCAAGAGCGAATTCTATTGCATTCGACCGACCGTTTGATTTAAGCGCGCATTCCGTTGAATATTTATGAGTAGAGCCTCTCCTCCACAGGAATACAAACAAACAAAAAAAAAATGAAATGAATACTGCATTGCTTTGCATCACATAATCCGTCCGTTTATTATCGATGTTCCAACGCATCTATGACTATGAAGCTGTTACCAACCATCAACGATAGAAAAATGAGGTACAGAAAGAAGAAAAGCATGATGATCACGAAGCCGGGCAGCAGACGAAGCAGAAGACCGATCAGATCCATCTGAAACAGGAAACAAGATCGTTTCAAACACTTACTAACTAAACTATGTTGCTTGCTTCATCAGTTGGAATGATCTCGGACACAGCTGCTGTTTCGGAAGACATCCATTGTCTCACCTTCCATTTACTCTTTCTTTCTTTCTCCCAACTTCGCTTCACTTTTCATCCGAACCGTTTTCGTTTACCTTATACAGCGTCGAAATTTATGGTCGGCCCCGAGCTGCTTCCATGTTTACAATTTCCCCATTCCATTTTCCATTCGAGGCTCTGCAAGAAAGAGCTCAGCCGATCACCAACGATACGATCCAATTCCGGATCAATGTCAACGTGAACTAATCACAAACCAATTGTCTGTCAATATCTATTTGTATTGTTTTTTTTTTAAATGTCAACGTTATCGAATTGATATTTCTGCAACAATTTGATATATTTTAATACTATAAAAGTACAACTAAATTCTTGTTAACTAGGTACAGCAATACCTCGCATAGTGCGTGTCAATATCCCTGGACTAATTGTGGAACTACACAGAGAGAAGTGTATTTTTGTCTTGCCAACAGTCATGGACAATGAAATTTTTAAAACGGACTTTAGTAAATCCGGACTAATCGGAGCCGTACTATGCGAAGAATTGCTATATTTATATACAAATATACACAATCAAAATTTCTCATGTAAATACGGATTAAATTATAATATATTAGGTTTGAATAAATAGAAATTTAACAACAAGCGCTTACTAATTTATTAGTAAACTATTGTTAAAAATGTATACAGGAATACCTGTATGTATATAGTGCGAGTCAATATACCGCACTGTTTGAAACCGATCTAATCGTAGAACTACATAAAAAGAAACTTGGTTGTACAATGACTTTTATAAACCGGACTATAGTAAATCCATACTAATCGAAGCAGTACACAAACACACTTTGATATATTTTATTACAATAAAAGTTCAAACTCTTCTAATTTCGTGATATTTGGGTACAAGTAGAAACATGTAAATGAAATGCGCATTAAAGTATAAAATATTAGGTTTAATAAATAGAAATTGAACAAATATGTAAGAAGAAATTTGTGTGTAAAATGAAATTTTTAAATCCGGACTAATCGAAGCAGTCGAGGTTTTGCTTTATTTATATATAAGTATACACAATCAAGTCTATATTTATTCTATTTACAATATTTCTTGCAATATAATATAGTTTTTTTTTCTTATATATTAATATAACATAAAAGTATGTCTTTGAAAATGATTCATAACATTCTATCTTCTTGGTTTTAGTATGATTTATGGAATGTTCATTCACCAATATAAATGACAAATTGTTTTATTATTTTTTAAATGATATTTTGTTATCAGTAATTCCTCATAATTTAATGATGAATATGAATTACTAATTTTACTCTTTTTGTTAAAATATTCTATGATTAATAAAAAAATATATGTTTTTAATTAAATATGTTAAACATCAATTGAAACTCATTCATTATGAGAAATATAAATGAAAATGTTTCATTTCTACTAAATAAATTCTTCTTTGATTGCATTAAGGAACTTAAATGTATGTAGATCAGGGTTTCCCAAACTATGTTCCGTGGATCACTGATGAAATCCTGGAATGAAATAATTACTATATAAATAATCAATGTTTTTTTCTTACTGTTTTTGTATTATGTGTTATTGCTTATCCTACAAAAATAAACAAGGTGTTCCGTGATTTACGAAGTGTTCCGTTGCAGGAAAAGTTTGGGAAACTCTTTTGTAGGCAATAGTAATGTGTTTTTTTTAATATTTTGAAACTTTTCTTCTACAAAATGAATAGAAATCATTATTACTTCTATATTTACTTAATTTATTGATGATTACCATGACTACCTATATTTGTATAAAATTTACTTAAAGTTTAGTTATTTGAATTAATTTTATATCAACGTTTTCAATTTTTTTCTCGCACAACAAAACATATTTATTTGTAATTGTACTGCGACCCAATTGCTAGGAGTATTTCGCAAGTTCCTTGTGACAGCTGTCACCTTGTGTCATTTTACCCTGACTGCTGTCATTTTACGATCAATTAAAAATTTAACACTTAAATAAAGATTTAAGTATTGTCGTTAAAAAAAGTTATTAGTAAAAAAAAAGGTAATGATTTTTTTTTATTAATTAAACGATTTCATTAACCAAGAAATTTATGTAAATTACAATAGTTCTTTTGTATTTACACTATTGTAGTTTTAAAATCATATTGTTTTGAATCTTTAAAAAAAAAAATATTTTTCCGAAACCGAACATTCTTTCCCCGATAATAATAAAGAAAATAAACCGCATCTCTTAAAGCAAAACAAACATTAAATAATTACTAAAAATAGACGTTCTCTGCGTACGCTCAGAAACGTGATACCAAATGGTAACTATGTAACGTACTCGCATTAAGAAAAATCCTTCATTAAATCTTCGCATTATATATATATATTTAATCCTCTTTTCACAAATCTCCAGTAATAACAAAAAGTTGCATATTTTCCTGCTCCGTCGGAATGTTGTTTGTTCAATAAATCATTTGTTTTTATTCAACAAACGTGTAACATTCTTTAATAAACACTCGATTCCAGAACGAATACATTCCAGTTCCATCGAATCCAATTTGTTCCGAATTTATATAATATAAATTCCCTACAATTTGAAACTCTCATTAATAATAATTATTATGATTCGATTAATTTGCATGGAAATTCAATTTCAATTGTGGATCAATTTAATTAATATTTAATTTCAATTCCATTTTATTATTGAATACGCTTTCAATTTATTCGATTTATCAATGAAATCTGATTGAGTTTTCTAAATTTAATACCATTTATTTATTAATCTATTTTATTGGAATTAATTGTCATTTTTTCTCTAACACTTATAATGGAATTTCGCAATTAGTCACAGATTTTATTTAAATGTAGCTTCAATTTATTTGGAAATTGATTTTAAATATAGTTATTGCATTAGATTGAGTTCATTTCTAGAAATAAATTATTGTATTGAAGTAAAAATATTTGTTTACTTTACATAATTTTCCGCAACTTTGGCGCCATGTCTGTAAGTGATATCATTAACAAATTGTTATTTAATCATAATAACAAGATTAAATGCAATAAAATACAATATAACAAATAAGAATATGCATAAAAATCACATTTTTTTTACTAATTTCTCTTTTGGTTCTCTTGAATGCAAAGCATATTTTTTTATGAGATTCGAACAATTCTCCTTCATATCGAATATCGTAATACAGACGACGATTCATAATACGTATTCGAATAGTAATGTAATTTTGCCAATTAGCGACATCTGTGATTCAAATTCAGCAACATACTTTTTGTTACATCCACACTATGAACACAATTAAGAACACTATTGCAAATGTGCTAAAGCTAATTTAAGCTGTGAGGTGTAAAAGAAGCATACACACTGTGTGTAGTATGAGACATAAATATCTGTCAGGTGTACCAATTTCTATTGATCATTTGTAATTCCTAAGATACTAAAACTAAACTAGCATTTGTTCATATTCCTGATAGCTTCACTATAATCTCAAAACAAAAAGTAGTACACAAAATTATTTTTATACAAAAATTATCGTTTTTTTTATACAATCAAATCTCTTTTTGTGCGCTTTTAAAGTCCTCGATTAGTCCGGTTTTAAACAGATTGATATTTCTTTACCAGATTAATTTCATGAACAAATTAAATTAATATTTGGCGCAGAATAGAAATGATTCGGTTCGAAATTATTGTTGGCTAGAAAGTTGCAACTTATTGATTTCTTTTCCGTTTCTTTTCGTCGTACGTTCTTATTAGTTTTTTTTACCTGCTGCTGTTGTTGTCGGATGTATATCTTCCCCCGCACCGACCGTTGTTTGAATCGGAACGTGCGAATCCGAATGCGGTTTTCCTCACCTGCAGAACTTAACGAGCTACAACACCGTCTCCATTATTATTATTATTACTACTATTCATTGTTGCAATGTGGAACGCGATTGGATTATTGAAAGTGCGAAAAGAAATAATGGTTATCGCCTTCTGATGTGGGGATTTAACAATTAAAAACAAATTAAAAAAAAAAGAAAGACTTTCGCCAATTTGCATACATCTACGTTACTTCTTTTTGTTTTCTATTTCATTTGTTTGTAGATTTCCTCTTCGTCTGTGCAACTGAGAGGCGTTCTGTAACGTGCGGAAGTGATCTGAGGGAGGGAGAAGAGCTATGAGGGGTGGTTGTCTTGAGTGCAATTGAGGTGTCCTTGTTGTTTGTTCTTCGTTCGTTCGTTCTTTGCCAAACGGAAGGACTAAATGGCCGCCACGGCTCGAAGGAGAGATCAGGACGAGGATATCGCTGACATCTACAATGAAATTTTCGATCAGGCCGAGGCGATCTATCAGAATTGGATGAGCCGTGGCCTCTCACCAGCAGACCTGATCACATGCCATGCAGCCGGCGATACCTCGAAATTAGGGTAAAATTTACAATTTATATTACACTTCCGCTATTACGTATTCAATGCCAGCCCAAAGCCAGTGCCATCATCATAAACACACTAAGTTACCACACTGCTGTCGCTGATGCCTACATTCATTACTATATGTTGTACTATTTCAACATCGAATTTTCATTTTCAGAAGATCAACAGTTTATAGTTAAGATATTAATCCTTCATGTTTAAATAACAGCATTTAGATATAGTTATTATACAAAAAAAAACTCAGAACTACAAATATCTAAGCAGATAGTTAAAATGTTTAATAGAAATCAAGTTTAATTATACATAGTTTCACCAATTTATTTGACATCCAACGGATTCACGTCTTTTAAATAATGTAACTGATCCTTCATGATTATTTAAACATTCATTTAATATTT
Organism: Nicrophorus vespilloides; assembly: GCF_001412225.1. Taxonomy (NCBI): domain Eukaryota; kingdom Metazoa; phylum Arthropoda; class Insecta; order Coleoptera; family Silphidae; genus Nicrophorus; species Nicrophorus vespilloides. The sequence continues at coordinate 25,816 of NW_017096383.1, forward strand.
CGTCACTTGTCAATGTTGTGACATTTATGACTAATAAATGAAGCTTATTTATACAATATTCCATTATGTCATTTGCTTTTATGTAGTTTAACAACGTATAACATTATAGGAACGAATACAAATAACGACTTTTTAAATAAATTGGTTTTAGAATGTCAACTTTTATACGAAAATGGTGATTTGTTAATTTCAAAGTTTAGATTTCTTTCGTTTAATTTTATTATATAAACTATAAACTTTACAAATGCACATCCATCATCTAGCACAACTTTTTAATATATTAAAGTAGTAGTTCTCAACATTGTTTAAAAAGCCACGTAACAGAAACATGAAGTTGACATAAGTGACACACTTTCATGTAATGAAGCACACTTCTTGAGAAGAGACAGAAATAGTAAAAAATATTAATAAAAGAAGCTTATGTATTTCATTTCTGAAAGCAGAGATAAACATGTCATTGAAATATTTCATATTTAAAAGTAAAACAATAGATTTCGTTCAAATATTTGTGTGCTAGTCCATTTCTAAAAGATCTTCAACGTTTCCTTCAAGAAGATAGTTTAATTCGATTCCAATTTGTTAATTATAGTAGATTAGATTCAAAGTAGATAATTTTATATATATTCAGTGTGCTTAGGTTTGTCCAGTTTAGAATTTTCTTTATACAATCTAGGAGCCTCATGTGTCTCATTTCTAAAACGTCTTCTTAAGTGAATACTTCAATGTTTCCTTCAAGAAGATAGTTTAACTCAATTCCAATTTATTGACTGTAGTAGATTATATACAAAATTGATAATTCTATATATTTTCAGTGTGCTTAGGTTAGTACAGTTTAGAATTTTCTTTATATAATCTAGGAGCTTCTTTTCATGATAAATTACAGCTCCCATTTTATACAGCGAAAATTGATGTTACTAGGAAACATAACATGCGGCTCTTTGGACTTTATTTTAACAGACAATATATTTACTCTAAAAAGGTTGCCGACCTCTAGTCTACTTACTAACTAATATTATTATTTAATAGTCGTAAATAATGAACGAATATACCTACGAATAACAAAAGATACATAGCTTTTAACGGTACATAAATCAGCGAAGTCTCGAAACATAGGAACACCCCAGAGTCCAATAGGCAAGCACAACGTTGATAAACTCTATCCTGCACTTAGAAATACCTTTCCGTCCGACAGAAATAATCTAACTTTAAACCATTGGGGAAATTTTTCCGCTCGTTTTTCGCCACCCCAGGAGACGCATAAATTATTGCATCGGTCATGCATTCTAAATTCGTTTCTAAGCAAACTCAACTGAAGTGCATATTGTACTCGTTTTTTTGTTCCATTAATAGAATTTGTAACTAATTGATTCGAGGAATGTGAAATGCTGCTATTTTCAGTATTTTTTTTTATTGCACACACTTAATTATTGTCTCATTATTGCATTCCACGTGAAATTATATTTCTACCGGTATATTTCAATCCAATCTTATTGATTCCAGCCATTAAAGATCACCATAAACTCTTGCATATGTATCATTAATTATTATGCATTCCTTTTAATTGCCGTATAGTTACTTCTATTATGTATTTCATTCCTTATAAGTCACACAGTTATTGGAATTTTTCTTCTTGATAGTTTCAGAACAAAATTAATCAAATATCAACAATTTTAGTCTGCATTTGATTCCTCAAAAATCATATATTTGTTAGATTTTTTCAATTTTTTATTGATTGTTTTAACATGAAAAAAGTATTAATTACCTTCAATAATTTAGTGCAATATTAATGAATTATCTTTGACTTTATTTTTTATTTCATTTCTCATATATTTATAAGAATTTATCTTTTTGTTATAAACCAGCAGTTCTCAACCTTTGAATTTAATTTTTTAATGAATCGAGAAATGACATTTTGCGGTAAAACGTCAAAAAAATGTTATAAACAATTGAGTCGCAGTATAATTATAACTGCGTTTATAGACGATTTTGACATTGAAATTATGTATTTTTTAAGTTATTGTTAGTACAAGAATCAACTATAATTTTAGTATAGTTTGAAAAGGGATAAACGTAAAAATAAAATGTAATTTTAAATAATATTTTTAGTAAATAATTGAATGAATTAACTATAATTTCAGTATAATGTAAATAAGAGGCAATTTCCTAGAGTAGTGTTCGATATCCTCTGAAATATTCGTGCGTGCATGCAGAAGCAGCATTGGCCTAAATTGCGTTAATTGAAGCCATTTCTAAGCTATTCCGGCTTGTGCATCGAAAACATCACTCATTCAGCACATATATCTTGCATCTACGATTGCATATCCAATCATTTTCCTGTTCTAGTTTAGCTATTATCATCACCCTCGCGTTCCTCTTGAATCGATTTAATCGTATCAAACTATATTGGTTTTTCGATAAATGCATACTGATCCATTTCCTGTTTATGTCATTTCCACACAGCCTTGATTCGACGTTGAATGTTAAGAAATCTTTTTAATAATCGTTGGCGCCGCTTTCTTCAATCCTCCATCGGATGTTAATTTTGTATGCATATTATTCAAATACACCTTTGATCTGAATTCATTTGTAAATTAAAAAAAAAATGTGAATTCAGACGATTGGGGAATGTATAATAATCTCAACCGTGACTAAGACCACTGTTCTTTTGTTTCCTTCGAAACATTTCTTTCCATTAAACACAAAAAAACGTATTCTTTTTTTCCTCGTTCGCTCGTTTAATTGACGGAAGTCCATTGTATGCTTCTTTGGTATATAATTGTTGATTAACAAGAGATTGCGGTTTGTTTTAAATAGAAATAAGGGTATATCGCAATGGCATCTTAATATTTATTTAATTGATGCGTGTTTTTTATATGCAATTTACATTTATTTTACTGCAAAAATCACATTTTTATACACTTATTATTAACAATCATAATATTTATTATCATTTTTACATAATATTTATTGTAATGGTCAGAAGATTAATATTTTAGTTGTTAGTTTGATATTTTTTTTTATAAATTTGGTAATGATAATGTAATAAATTTGTTGGCAAACTTGTACAATCAATTAAAATCAAGTGTTGCTTGGTAGTCATGGTTACTGTTTACTTGACATAGAAGTTACTTAAGTTACTTGGAAATACATCAACAATATATAAAGGTTATTTATTATAAAAGTCCTTTTATGCATTTTCATCATTAAATATAAGAGATTTGTAAAATCAATAACTTATTTGTTATTCAAATCGTCGTCGTCTTTCTACTCAATTAAAAAATCTTTGAATATTTCTTAAATCGAAAATTCTAAAAACTATGTTTATAATTCTATTATTAAATGTATATATTTCATTTCGGCACATAAAATATGGATACATTTGTATTATTTGTATATATAATTTCGTTTAAATCGCTGAAAGACAAATTATGTTATGAATATTTTGCGTACTCGTAAAAATGTTGGCAGAGATAATAAAAACTTTGGAATCTCTTTTTGTCGTAACTTTTAAATAAATACTAATAACATTTGTTTATCATAAAATTTATAATTATCATAAAATTATATAATTATAAACAATAACATATAAAAATCGCATGATACAAGCTCTCATCATCATTAATTATGTCTGTATGTTTGAAATATAGAATTTGATGTATTTCTTTTTCTTTATTTAGATCGATGTTGAAGCCACAGCCACCGGCGAAGCCGTCAATTGAGCTTCTGGCTCAGGCGCCGTCGATGGACAATAACCATTTGAACAAGTTGGTAAAGAACTTCGTTGATGAGGATAAGGCGAGGAACGCGGCTAGAAACATGCCTTCGAGCATCCAGTTTGCCCTTCAGAAATTCGAGAAGAATTCTCAGGCGGAGAATGCGGGGCCCTTCAAGCGCGCCCCTCTGAAGGTGGGACAACCCGCCTCGAACGGTCATCAACAGCAGCAGCAGCAGCAGAAGAGTACAAACTTGCAGGTACGGTACGAATTGGAGGTTGTCTTGAACGATTGCCAATCCCTTCGCATTAGCTATTTCTGTTCGCGGCTAATTTGGGTTATAGATATAATCCCGTCGCCGGGATGGGTATTTTCGTATGCGAACTTTTAATTAGAATAGAATCGCTCAACGCCCGATATCGACATCGATTTATCTTCGTTACTTGGACGATTACACCTTGCAGCAGTTTTAATCTTTTTTTATTTTCGATGCTTGCCCGCTCGCTTCGATCTCTTTCAGTTTTTTGGGACCCGGCGCACGTCGTAATGGGTTATTGGCGTGCGAAAATGCTTGTTCGTGATTGATGGGATTACCAATTAACCTAATTCGCTTGTTGTTCTAAGGTGAAACCGGCGATCGGACAGAAGCCCCAAATTTCCCCGAAGCCTCGATTAGCTGATACCATCGAGATGACCTTACCGGCGGAAAGGTCGCCTCTGCAGACCTGGCCTCTGAAGAACCGCGTGATATCCACGGAGAACGTGAAAAAGACTGTTTCCGGTGGTTCGGCCTCGACCAAACCCTCGATCAACGCGTACCTCGAGGAGGTTGCTGTCGAGGAGAAGAAACTTCTGGCCGCTCTGAAGAATGGAGACGTTCTGAACGAGGACGGCGCCAAAACTGAGGTCACCACCAAATGGGGTCTGAGGAATGCAAGAAGACCTGAACAGCAGGTGCCGCATCCAGAACTGACCACCACGCAGAGGCAGCATCTGCGGCAGACGGCCGTCAATCCTGTTCGGCCCTTCCTGACCAGAGGATCCGTTGCTGAGCGTGTCCTCATCTTCGAGAGATGTCCCAGCGATCTCCTGCTGGACAAGAGAGCGAGGGCGCCCACCGTGCAGCTTCCAAAACCGCAGGTAAACCTCGCGCGCCGTCGGAAAAGAGACCTTGTCGCGTGTTATGTAATCGAGAGCGCGAACGCGACTTGCGTTTGTTTGTTCTCTCCGCAACTGACGTCATGGTTTAAATTAGCCGCCCACGATTGCAGCAGTTCGTAAATCTCTTTTAAACAAATTCAGGACGCATTGTATTATTTACTTAGGAAACTCCTCCACATTTGGCGCATTCAAAAACGTGCCCCCACAAAATACGAACATCGTCCTTATCACATATTAACAATCATTATGATTAATAACTATCTATCTATTAACTACCATATTAATTTAATGACCTCATTTTTCAAAGCCATTTAATTTAAATTCTAATTAAGATATGGTAATTTTTCGTTGGCTTATTTTATTTACAATCCGTTCCGTTCCAACATTAAGTTAATTTGATCGCAATTCAAATAAAATTCTACATCTGAAAAGTAGCTTTACGAAAGTGTTCTAAGATAATAATTTTAATAAATATTCCTTTTAAAGGATGCTTTAAATCCAGATTAGTTTCATTATTATCTAATATTAATAATTTGGTAAACCTCATATTTTACTGTTAATTTGATCTATTCCTAAGTATTTCACTTTCATTGACTTTCATAAGTTAATAAGTCTTATTGTCGTTTTATCAATTTAATTCTTCTATAATAATCACAAACTATCTATATTAATCTATGCAATTAAAAATATCCTAATTAACTAATGATTTTGAAAAACATATTATTAATTCCAATGGATATTTGCTGTTTGCAAAATTTTGATTCTATATAATTTGTACATTGTACAAATTTTGATTAAATTAGTTGATTAATATTGTCAACTTTATTACCATTTATGGGTAAATGTTGTATTTAATATAAACTTCTGGTCATCAATTAATATTAAATCTAATTAATAATGCGTCTATATCTTTAGGTATACAAAATAATAAGCATTTTTCCTCTTCATTTGTGTTCAGAAACGACACCTCCGAGTCCTGTTATTTGTACGTTTCCGTTCGGTCTTCATTTACGTGAGAGTATTTGATGACTCGACGGTCTCAGATTTCTCGGACGAGTTCAAAGAGTCTCTATCGAAATGCTTTCACGTCTCTTTTACTTTAAAATTTAAAAAAAATATTCCATAAAGCAACGGAAATAGAAGAATTATTTATAGTATTACTGAATAGATACTTTTATTGAAATATTTCTTCAAGAATGAAATAAATACATTTTTGTAACATTATGTTTTGTATTATGTGTAGCAACTCCTCAAGCAACAAACTCTTCCACATACAACGCTGCAGCGACACGTGAGGGCCAACAGGAACGTGCACATCCCGAGATTCCATTTCCCAATGGGTAAACCGACGACGCCCGGAACTTTGGAGACCATCCGACAAAGGATTACTAATGCCTTTGCAACGATCGGAGACAGGGCTTTGCGAGAACACTTCGCTGCCTTGACTACAGCCTGCCAACTGCCTCTTTACTGGAAGACCCCATTGTACCTCGCCGCTTGCGCCGACAAAGACAGTTGCACCCTCGAGCAGTTCAACAGCTTCTGGACTACGTGAGTACTTTACCTCGACTACGGAAACGATTCTTGAGACGCTGAAATTTGCATATTCCACAGAATGGCGAGCACATGTCACGATGCCGCCTCCAGGTTCATCCACATCCTGACGCGCGGTAAAAAGAATTGGCTGAGTCCCGAAGACTTCATACCTTTGGTCCAGGACGTGGTGGAAACGCATCCCGGTTTGACCTTCCTCAAGGAAGCCACCGAGTTCCATTCGCGCTACGTGCACACGGTCATCGCCAGGATCTTCTACTGCGTGAACCGTTCCTGGAGCGGACGCATCTCCATCCCCGAGATGCGACGATCCAATCTCCTCAACGTCATCCAGATTCTTGAGGAGGAGGAGGACATCAATCAGGTCACCCAGTACTTCAGCTACGAGCACTTCTACGTCATCTATTGCAAATTCTGGGAGCTGGACAGAGACCACGATCTGTTCATCGACAAGCAGGACATGACCAGACACAATGACCACGGTAGATCCAGCTCGATTCGAATACCTTCACGCTTCATAACCCAGTTTTTACTTGCATAGCTTTATCGAAGAGAATCATCGACCGGATATTCAGCGGGTGCGTCACGCGCGGACAAAGGAAATCACAGCACGACGAGAAGCTCTCCTACTGCGAATTCGTGTGGTTCCTCCTGAGCGAAGAGGACAAGAGACATCCCACCGCCATCGAATATTGGTTCCGGTGCATGGATCTTGATGGAGACGGATACATTTCCATGTACGAATTGGAATATTTCTACGAGGAGCAGATGCATCGCATGGAATTGATCGGAATTGAAACTCTGCCATTCGAGGTAACAAACGCAAAATTGCAATATTTTTATATTCATTTCCTTTTCTTTATTTCTAATATACTTCAGGATTGCCTGTGCCAAATGTTGGACATGGTGAAGCCCGCGGTCGATGGTAAAATAACTCTGAGCGATCTGAAGAAGTGCAAGATGACACCGATCTTCTTCGACACGTTCTTTAATTTAGAGAAGTACCTGGACCACGAACAAAGAGATCCGTTCGCTTCACAGCGCGATCACGACATCGACGGCCAAGAGGTTCGTACCCATTCCTCGCTAAATCCCATCCCTTATTCAATTCATCTGCAATAATACCGTTTCTCTTAAGTGCATTGCACAAATCCCTTCGAGGGAATCCGAAGTAAGTTCAGATTTAATAAACTAAGCTCTACAGAGTAAATTCAATAAACACAATGTACACTTTTTTTTCTAGTCAGGAATTTATTTATTTTTTCTTTAGACTATATACAACAGAGTGGTTAGCAAACTTCTATTAATTGATTGTAAAGTATTGTATTATATATTTCTTCTTTTTTTTACTTAACATCATACAAAAACATAAAGTACCCGAAATGTTTGCGAACCGCTGAATTAGCAGAGCTTTAGTCATTTTAGCTTAAGCATTTTTTCTTATAGATTTAGATGCTTATAGCCTCGACTATCAATTGTATCAAGTGTTAATTTACAACTATTCTTGATTGCGAAATGATCTTTCTTTTAGTTATCGGATTGGGATCGTTATGCGGCCGAAGAATACGAACTTTTGGTTGCGGAGGAAGGAGGCACCGACGATCCGAACAGCCTGTAAGTATCAAACAACATTTCATCGCTATCCTCAATACATTATTCACTACTCGTAATCACATCTGTTTCTCTTTATCATCGCATTTCAATATTTTTTTTTACTCGTTGGTGATTGATCCAAATTTATAATAAAATATTTTGAAAAACGCAAATATAATATTATATATATAATATTTTATTATTGATTTGTGAAAATTCTTGTTGTTATTTAATATATATTATATATTGCTTGTGTTTAGGGAATACGATTGTGGGTTTGATAGGGTAAGAGAACCTGGTGACGATTTCTTTTGGCCACGTTTTTGTATTAACCATAAAAAAAGAGGCTTCTTACTATTAACGCCACAATTAATGATTTAATCGATACTAACGCAGTCTGATTGAGTATCAAATCCTATTTTTATTAATACACAAAATTTTATTTAAAAAATCGTAAAATTTTGTTTTTCAGATTAAGTTTTCACTTTAAATACAAACCATTAACTTAAAATACTAATTTAATAAACAACAGCATTTAATATGAACATATTGAATATTCTATAATATTCGATGTTTGAATAATACAAATACATGAGTGTACAAAAAAATGCTTTTAAGCAGACTGCTTATTCTTCTGATTAAGCATGATTGATATACTAACTTGTTGATAATAATTAACTTTCAAATATACATTTTGCGAGGATGTACACTTGAGCTTTTTCCTTTCTTTCTACACTCGATGTTTACCTAATTTCTGTACTCTTGTATTTGTAGCTCGTTCGATGAGGGAAACAACGAGGAGGACCCTCTGTCCCCGAGTCTGGACGTGGTGCTGGACTTGGACGCACAATGTGGCCTTTCTGACGAGAGCGACGAATGCAGTATTTAGCAATCGCGTGATTCATTTTCGTGAAATTATATTTTGTGTGATGATTGGCATTAGGAAGGAATCGTTATTATTTATTTGTAGTTGATGGACTAATTCGAGGAATCCTCGACGATAGGTGGATATTTTCCAGGGAGGGATTGTATTTAAAAGAAACGAAAAGAAGAGAGAGAGAAAAAAAAACAGTACAACTTTTATACTTGATTAGATGTTTACGTGTTGTAAAGTATTCGGAATCTCAGCCCTAGCTAGAACAAGTAATCGAACGAGTGTGATGTGTGGTAGAATATTGTTTTTTTTATATATATATAATTAATTAATTATTTATTTTATCTTCTAGTCTCTAATCTCGAAAGTACTCAATATCTTTTGTTTCTGACAAACGTATTTTTTTTATATATCTTAAGTATTTAGTATTTGTTACTGCTGCATACTAAATAAAAAGTGACATATCCATGATATGCCCAAGTTCATTAACGTTTTTTGTTAACTTATAACTAAAAAAACATGTTTAATTATTGACAAGTAAAATAATATATTATACTGATTTATTTGTATTATTAGTGAAATATTTAATATTTATCATAATTATTTTACTGTTAAAATAATTGTTTTCTTTTATATTATTATTATTATGGTTATTATAGTAATATTATATAATACTACGCTTTTTTTTTTCTATTTAACTTATAAACAAAAAATATTATTATTATGTTGTATATAAATATATTATATAATTTGAATCGTGTTAGGTCATTATATATATATAATTATCCAATCATAGACTTCGGTTAAGTAATATTAACGATCGCCATTGAGATTTGAGCATACTTAAAAGCACCTTTACTTACATCATTTATATCATAGCAACGACTAAATACGCACAAATTATTTCATACGTTACCATGGTTACTCCCATCATATATAGGTGTGCTCTCATTTTGATAGTATTATTATTTATCTTTCTGTTCTGTTGGTTTTGTTCTATGATTCGGACAACATTTTTTTTCTTATGCTACTACTATATTATTATTATTAAATATATTATAGGTGTTAAATTTATCATCATTGCAACCAATCTCTTTCTTTTTTTTTTATTTTGGTTATATCTATGATGCAATTTAGTATACTTTGTTAAAATTTATATAGTATAGTTTATTAACGTTTTTAATTTGATCGTGTATCGAGTTACTAGTCATTTACATTATTATTATTATTGAATACCTATTATATTAAACAAAAAAGAAATTGTGTAACATTGTATAAAGTTGTTTATTATGTAGATTGAAATACATTAATGGTTTTCTCTATAAATATTGATGAAGCACTCAACTTCCCACAAGAAAATACTTCCATCCAAAACTCATGGCTCTTCTTAATTTCTTCTAAGTGTATATACTCATTCTTGGTGATATTATTACAAAACAAAAGAATACTTAGTAATATCTTAAGAACACAAGTGTTCTTAAAAAATAAAGTTTTTACAACGTAAATTGATATACAAAAAGGTAAGTTTAAGTTCTTTATATTATATTTCTTCTAACCTTAGTTTCGTACTCATCTAAGTTTTTAGTATATTTTCTAATTGTTCTAATTATTGAAAACCTTGCATTATTTGTTTGTTAATGTAATAAGTTGAGAGGTTACGTAATTTAGTAGAAATGAGTATTTTTTTAGATAGCCTTTATTAATTATTAGTAGGATAACATTGGTACAATAAATCATCAAAAAATATTTCACTTTATTGATTACAATTTCAACAAATAATGGTTTGCTGTAAATATATATATTTATATATAATATAATATATATTAGATGTATAAAGATACATCTAAATCTGCCATCTTCAATAAGTATAAAACAACTAACAACCTATTTATCCCACAAACCTAGTTCCTTCATCTTCGTTTGAAAGTACTGCTGCAGATGTACGGCGCACTGGTAGTATTCCGTTTCAGGCGAGTTGTAAATCTTGCAGTTAGTGAAAATTCTCATCATGTCTGCAACGAACAGTCGCCTGGACACGTAATATCTGGCTTTCAATCTTTCGGTCATCGTTTTCAAGTCTATAAGAAAATAAAACAACATGATAAAATTTGTTTTTTTTTTTCAAATCGATTTTTGTCTCTTACCCATGGGATATTTTATGTGGTCGTAATAGTCAGGCACTACATTCTTATCGACGGGTGATTTGAAAGGCCAAGCGGCTTCGTGGTTCTTCACGGCTTGCAAAACCCCCTTTAACATCACAGCCAACGTATCTACATCTTGAGATTCCTCCAGTTGTTGCCCGCCTCTAGTAGCTCTAGCAGCAGGACGCCATCCTGTTTCCTGGATTCCAGGAATTGATTCTATTGGTATATTCCTTACACCTAAAATTTAATATTCAATGAGAAATTGCAATTTCAATTAACATTCGTTAAACTACCTTCTTTGAAAAATGTCAATCCTTGATGAACTTTCGAAACTTTCCTCTGTTGTTGATAGATCAAATGCTTGATGATTTTCTTTTGCTTCATGACGATCGACGTGAATTGGGTGTAAATAATTTTCGGATTCAATTCGCAGTGCATCAGGGTAGCACCTTGGTAATCCTTAATGTATCCCTGATAGATGCCTCGCGACAATTTAATTTCTTTCGAGAAGCCCTGCTTCTCGAAATACCCAATAGCAAACTCATCAGCGAATGTCAAAAAGTGATAGATGTTTTTTCCGATGTGGAAGTCCTTCAGATGATTCATCAAATGAGTGCCGTACCCCTTGACCTGTTCATCAGTGGCGACCGCGCAGAAGACGATTTCAGTGAATCCTTGCGTGGGAAACGTCCGGAAGCAAATTGCACCGATCGGTTGGTTGTCTTTAATCAACGCCAAAGTTCGATGTTTCCTATTAACAGTTAGAAATAACTTATTAAGAATATAATTGCTTTAAGTTTTACAACTTACGGATCAAACAGGAACTGCGTGATGTATTCTTTAGGCATCTTGGGCAATTGGTGCGAGATGACGTTCTGCAAGCCTATTAACCAAAGCATAGTTTGCTTCGTAACAGGTTCTGTTAAACTGTTACCTACGACGTGGAACTCTATGATCTTTTTCTTTTCTTCCAATTTTGCCGCTTCGTCTCTTGCTAACGCTTCTTCTGCGAAAACCATCTATAACAAATACATATTAAATAAATCTGCAAGAAGCTCGCAAGTTCCATCTTATTACATCAGGCCCTGTCATATATTTCGGATCGTCGATGGTGGCTATAATCTCAGCAAGATTTTCAGGAGTCAGATCCTCGAATTGGTCCTCCTGTGCTAACCTCCGGCGTTTCTCACGTACAGGTGTTTCTGGCACTTTAGAGGATTTATCCGTAAAGCTATCCTTGTTCCCGCTCGAGGAAAGCTTCTGAGCTTCGCTCATGGACCTCTTCATTGCAGCAGCCGCCGCCGCAGCCTCTGAAAATATACAACATTATTTCTGCAATTTAATTAACTACAAAATTAAACATACTTTTCAATTTGTTCAATTCGATCAAATTCTGCAGGTGAATGGATGGAGGCGGTTTAAAATCCGGATCCCAAATCGGCGAATTCGGAGCATAAATCTCCGTGTCAAGGGCGTTAAGAAAAGCAGGAAAATGCGTTAAAATCATCACTCTACGTTCCAGAGGCATCCGATCTCTCTCTTGGTAAAACTGGTCCATAATTTGTTTACGAATATGTTTGAAGACAGCCTTCAACAGCGTTTTACCGAACACCATGGTAGTATCATAGTGTCTCAACGAATCGCAAAACGCTGGGACGTGACAGAAGACGAACCAACGAGTGTAAGACTCCTCGTACAAGGATGCTTCATCCCTGCTCAGAACGTGTCTTTGGCTACTCGGTAATGGGAAATCCCATGTGTTCAGGCAATGCAGAAAAATCTTAGCCAGTTCGTACATCGTGTTCCATTCCTGCTGGGTCAAATGCGCGAACTTAAACACCACCAAATTAGTAACAGCTTTATAAATTGAAGGCTTCTCAAATGGTGGTTGGCTGAACAAGGTGTCAATCACAGGTGTGTCCAAAGTTAATATACATTTGCGTAACAACTAAAAACAATATAAAATTAGTAAACATCATTGGAATAATAGAATAGTTACTTACGCTAAATAAATAATTATAAACTTTCTTTGTGTCTGGATTCACTTTATTCTTCATTGCAGTATACATATTTTCCACATCAACCACCATCTTCAGCAGTCGATTCAGTTCATGCTCACTTTGATTGCGAAGATGTGATACATGACATTCTATAACACCAACAATTAACATACAAATATAAGTTGAGCAAACAGTTATTACCTAAAGAATGTTCACATCTGCAAGGGTCATTAAAAGAACTTATGGTAATATTCTCAGTTTTCTTCCATCCTGTACAATTGCAGTTTTCAGCCTGAAATATTGCATAATTAAATCACAAACTTCATTTCAAAAACAAAACACTGATATCTGTTTACCTGACATTTAGAGTATATAGCCAATTTGATCAATTTCTTGTTGTAGGGCAAAGCAAGCACTGCTCTCTTCCTCTGCTGTATGATTTCAAGATTGGTCTGGTATGAGGCTTGCTCCGGTTTGTTACCAATGTTATTGTTGTTGCTGGTCTGTGGTTGTGCACTCTGCTGCACCACCTCCGCAGGGCCACTCGCCTGGTCGGACATGGTGAAAATAAATAATTAAAAACAAAATGAAAATAAACGGTCCTCTTCTTTTCGTCAAAATATGTGTAGCTACATCGAAAGAAATTCTACCAAAATGCTACAAAACTTGTTGACATTTTGGTTATGAAAAAAAAAACAAGCAACAGAAATACTTCGACAATCTTCGACTAACTTCGCAACATTGTATAACAATATTATATGAAAATACAATTACATAACAACCAAAATATTTAATTATTCACACAAATAAGCAAATGTAACTTAATAATAAGTATTCTTAAATAATGATAACGAAATTAAATTCCTTCTATTGCCATAGGCAACCAATCAATCATCGTTCTTCGTTATAAATCTCTCCCATTTGCTGGATTTGAAATCAGGCTTATATTTTTTAGTGTTTTCAGCCTCTGAATCGATGTCTTTCTTTGCAATTAGCTTCCGTTTCTTATCCGTCGCCGTTCTTTGAAAAGTATATTTTGTTTCATCCATATCATCATCATCATCTTTTGTATCAAAAACATCCCATTTGCTGGCATTAAATTCATTTTCTGACACACCTTCATCGCCTTCATCCTTGTCAATGTCAGTATGGGAAGAACTTGGGATTGTGACTTCCTCATATTTTACTTCTGTCTCATTCGTTGCCCTACGCATATTCAATTCTTGCACAATAACACGGCATTCTTGTCCTGATCCAGTTGAAAAAATCTATAATTTAACGTTGAAATACTTTTATAATGGACTTTTTACATGTTTATACCTTTTTAACACTTTGTATTTCCGTACACATTTTGCACGCCCATTTTGGAACTTTCTTTACAATGTGTACCTAAACATAGATTGTATTAAACATATTATTTTTATTTTGAAATAAAATTTTATTACCTGATAGCATTTGCAATTGTAACATTGTAGAACTTGCATTACCTGCGGCATCTTGTAGTCTTCTTCTTTTGTGTATATTTGGTTGCTTATTGTTAATTTAACATATTTTTTTTTATAATTTGTGAGCTCAGTATTATTAATTATTATAGTACATTTTGTACGTATTAATCATAAAGTTTATTTATGTAAATATCATTAATTATGAAGTATGAAACATTGAAATATTTTGTATTTGCAAGTATGAGTTGGTATACATGCAGAGCAAAGCGGCCATTTTGTAAACAACATCGCCAAACTACTGAAAATATATACTGCAGTTGTCGAGGACCAATTTAGATGAAATTTGTGTAGTTTCAAGTGTTCATATAGTGCATTTGTGAAAGAGTTATTAGAGAAACCGAAAAGGTAATATTTTGTCCTACATTTACTTTGATAGTATAAAAGTATCCTAACAAACCATTATGGCTGATGATTTACAAAACTACAAGCTGCAACTGCAACAAGTGGAGGCTGCTCTCCTGACGGACGCTGACAACAAAGAACTGCAGAAACTGAAAGTTGATTTGGAGGAGGTCATCGAGCTCTCACTAGATTTAAAAACAAAGGCTGAAGAGGCTGCAAACCAGCCAGAATACCATGAGCTGCCGATACATCCTTCTGATGAAGATGAAATCACAAAATCCCTATTGGCTGTTGAAGAGTTCGTCGCCAAAAATAAGAAAAAGAAGCTGTGGCGCGTTGGCGACATGTGCAGTGCCAAGTGGAATGATAACAATCAATTTTATGCTGCCCGTATAGATTCAATAAACCCAGATGGACAGGTAAATGTTACATTTGAAACATACAAAAACAGAGGTGTCACCACCTTATCCGAACTAAAAGAATTCACAGGAGAAAAAAGGCAACTCACAGAGGCAGAGAAACTGAAACGTGCCAAAATGAACAACAAAGAATACCTCAAGAAAAAGAAGCAGAAGAAAATCCAGCGTTTCAAGGAAATAGAGGAAGAAAGGGAATGTGAAAAGAATAAGTGGATTGCTTTTACGAGTAAAGCAAGCAAAAGTAAAAAGGCTGGTGTTAAAGCCAAGAGCATTTTTGCATCCCCAGAATCTGTCACAGGCAGAGTTGGAATTGGCACTTGTGGGATTAGTGGAAAACCAATGACTGAATTCTCAACTGCAGAGAAATGGAAGAAAGGACAATAATTACGTTTTTTTTTTGTTATAGAATGTATCTTTGTTTAAAGTAAGAATAATTTAATTAAAGTTGTGTATATAAAGATGTCCTCAAAGCAGTTTTTTTGTAAGACATTACAGTTTTCTGTAATTGTAACTTCCATAGGTTATGGGTACATAACCTATGATCTTGTTTTGACTGTATCAAAAATGTTGCGAAATACCGTTAGATTTTGCTACAAAGCTGTGAAATTAAATAAATTAGTACTAAATAAAATGTAAGTTCAATTATTAACTCCTAAATAACAGGTAATCATTGCATATACGTTTAATTAAAGTGTCCCTCCTGCTCAAAAATGTATCTTGATCCCAAACCAAAGAAGAAACTTCATGACTTCATTGCCAAGATCAATGTTCGTCCAGACCCAAGAGACTCCAAACCCAAATAGTTTAAAATTCTTGCCTGGAGTCCAAGTGCTGGAGCCAGGCCAAACAATGGACTTTCCCACTGGTCAAGATGCATACTGTTCTCCATTGGGAAAACATCTCTTCAGAGTTGAAGGAGTTAAGGCTGTTTTCTTAGGTCCTGACTTTATCACTGTCACAAAAGTGGATGATGAGACTGAATGGAAACTGCTGAAACCTGAAATATTTGCTACCATCATGGATTTCTTTGCTAGTGGCTTACCAGTCTTGAATGAGGGTACCCCAAATGCAGATACCCGTTAGTAGTCATTGCAATTATTCAATCAGTTTAATTTATTACACTGTTTCATTTGTAGAAGTAAATGAAGATGACAGTGAAACTGTTCAAATGATCAAAGAACTCTTGGACACTAGGATTAGACCCACAGTACAAGAGGATGGAGGTACAATCTAAAATTTTGTATTACCATTCATAAAACTTTACGTTTTTTTAGGTGATATTATATTCAAGGGGTATGAAGATGGTATTGTGAAATTGAAGATGCAGGGTTCTTGCTCGAATTGTCCCAGTTCGACGGTGACGCTGAAGAACGGAGTTCAGAACATGATGCAGTTTTATATCCCGGAAGTCTTAGGCGTCGAGCAGATCGAAGATGAGCAAGATTTGGTGGTGAAATCGCAGTTCCGAAAGCTGGAGGATAAATTGAAGCATAAAGAAGCAACACCGAAAAGCGACTGAACTGCGATCTCAATTTGTAAATAATACTAAACTGTTATTTTATTTGTTTCATGTTGTTTTTATTTTGTTATTAATATAAACAGAAATGTGATTCTAATATCAAATTTCTTAGTTTTTATTTTGTTAACATAGTAAATGTTGTCTCAGTATCCAAAGTGTTTGTTGTTTCTGCTGCATATACTTAATATGTTGAATTTAGATGCACTGTGAAATATGACAAGATTTGTGAACTGATTTTAACCAATAAATGGTTCATTTCAAATAATACTCGTGGTTATAATCGTTTTTCTACTACAATAAAGTAGACATATTCAAGATGACATTTGGCGTTAACTGTCTAGCTCCTCCCACTTAAACCACTTTTCAATTAATACCCCGCCCCCCAAGACATGTTTTGTAACAGCCGTTCATTAGGGATAAATCCTAAAGAACAGAAGCAAAACTGAAGAAGTAACAAATTTACTGGAACTTCGGATAATTGGGACAAAATATATCTGTCCAGATTAAGCAGAATCACCTGCATTTACATATTTTTTAAATTCATACAATAAAATATGCAATTTTTTTGCATCGGAATTATTTATGTTATAGTTTTAAATAATATAAACATTTCAGGTAAGTTTTAATTATTATACTCTATAATATATACAAATTATTTTCAGTATTGTTATTTATCTAATATACATTATTTTGTTTACTTTAGTCATGTATTTATTAAAATTAATGATTACATGTAAATGTAGTTAACTTGTATTTATTTAATGTATGTAATTTAGTATATGTACAAAAAGCAATATTTAAGATTAACCAATAATGAGTTAGCTGAAGGAGGTGTGTACATAGGTTTGCCTATAAGCAGATATAGTGGGGGTATTGGACCGCCCCCAAGTCTCCAGCTGTTCATTTAGAAAGGATTGTAGCAGAACAACATCGGCCAGCAAATTAGTAAACCATTGAATTCGGTGCATCGAACAGTCGTCGGGGCGTCCGTTTTCCTTCTGTACGATGATGACCTGTTCATGAGAAGTTCTGTGTTGCAATGTGATGTTTCGTAACCATCAGTGGACAATCCCTACATTGTTTTAGATATGACTGTTAAAACTGTATTCGCATAACAAAAAAGAAATATATAGAAACAACAACAAATTTATGTTAATTGTAAGTTGCTGTTCATCCCACACGACGACATTAGATACATGCACTATTTTTGTTATTGGAACGCACCGGTGAATCATTAATAATAACCCTCCTCATTGATTTCTTCACCTGACATCAAACCTACAATGTTATCTTATCTAATATAGAATTTATACAATTTAGTGCGGTTTCCTCAATAGATTTTTCTTTAAGGATTGTGACGAAAGGGATTTCTTATAAATTATTATTTTGATTAAACGAATAACAATCGCGTTGCCGAGTCCATTAGTCCAGATTTGATTATAATTCAAGAACATGCGTTTATTGCAAATATTTGGAAATTTGTTTGATTTACATCAAAGAAGTCCGCTTTTGTTTGGAAAAACGGCGAAGTTTATTATCTATACGTTTTGTTATTGTTTACACATTGTCAGATCGTGGCACATATTTTTTTGTTATTCGGCGTTTTATTTAAGAACATTTTTTTTTTGAAACTCTGCATGCTCCGCCACCACTTGCGTAAATATATTTATAGTTATCCAAAAATAGTTGATTTCGGCAATAGAGTAGGAAGCTTCGAGCGTTTCATTATTTCAAAACTGCAGAAATAAATAAATAATTGTGAAAAAGGAATCAATAAATCTGCGAGTTTGTTGGTTTTAAATTGACAAAGGTGTTATTGTATTAGAAGGAAATTAAGTAATGCGTTATGTCTGCTTTATTAATGGGTCTTTTATATCGCTGATCTTTAACCCGAACGCATGGAAGAATTAAGTTAAATTTATCTTATTACATTTCGCCTTTTAGTTCAATCAGTTATAATGGAAGTAATTTTACGAGTTTCGTTTAAATTACCAAGTAATTTCACTCCAAAGTTTAATTGAATAAGACAATGATGCTGTTTCGTATATGCTTTAAATATAAATAATATAATTTTAACTTATTCGAATCAATTATTTATGAAATAAGTTTCAAAAGTATTTGGAAAAATGTCAGATTTTGATTTATTAACATTTTTTTAAAGTTAAGAAATTTATTTTCGTTTCTAATATAAACTAGTTTATATGTTAGTTTTTGAATTACTAAATTAAATGTCTTTAAACGTCAAGTAAAATCAGTGACAGACGATTGCTTAACTTTCAATTAATCTGACAGTTAAATTGTGTTTGATTGTATCAATTGTGAAGTAAATGAAAACGAGGCGACGCCAGGTGACGTTTAAAAGTTAATTGATGTTTAACGCACGAGGGATTTCGAGGTCGATGACCAGCAGACAGGGGAAACCTCATAACAAATACAATTAAAATCTGCAAATTTATATATTTTCTTTTTACAAACTTTAGTTATATTTTAATGAATAATATAAAAGATCACTATAATTTTAGGAACTATGCACATACTGAACAATATTACAATTTGAGTATAGAGGAAAATATTTCCGGAATTTCACCTGCTGATGATTCATTGTTTTGTATGATTAAATAAGGTTATCTATATGGTTTATTTAGTGTTTAAATTGTTATTTTATTTATTGTAATAGTAACATTTGATTGGATTCGTAGCTAACTTTGATGTTATTTCAGGTTTCGGAAAATCCCAAACATGGCCAACTTTTTAGTTTGTTCGGCCCTATTCAGGGTCGTCATGCCCTTGATTCTGTTAACGTGTAAGTATAAATCTGTTGTTTTTTTCTTCCATTGTTACTGTTGTCACATCCATCAAATTTACGAAGAACCTGTACCTCATTTGAATGATTAACCAAATACGTTTTGCATAATTAATACGATTTTAGCGTGTTTGTCGCTTATCCTATTAACTAATGATGCGTGTCTGCACGTAAATTAATTCAAAACACGTGTAAAAAAATATTATCATCATTTGTGCGCGCAATTTGGACTCCACCGGACGTACATTATGTTGTGTTTTTTTTTCATCTCTCTTCCTTCTGTTGAATTTATTTCCTGATTCGAATTGTTTTGCCATGATGCAAATATGATTCTATTATAAATTCAAAGAAGGCCACCGAACGTAATCCGTCTGGAATTTAGTTGTAACGAAACGACCAAGGCCTTTTACAACTCTTATTTATTTACTATTTACGGTTGTTATTTATACTCGGAGATAGTAAATCGCGTTCAAAATGTTCGAATTACTTGGATTTAATTGTAATTGCATGTTGCAATTGTAAAGCTAAAAATAAACATGATACACACTAATTTATCAAGAGTATAAAATAACAATTTATAATTTTAAGAAAATCTCAAGCTAAGATGAATTAGAGGATCATTCCAGACTTTCTGAATGAATATGATCATTTGTAAAGTGATAGTTTCTAAAGAAAGAAATGTGAATCATCATTTTCCATATAAAACTTGAAAGGTGTCAATTGTTAAATAAACATGATACACACTAATATATTAAGAGTATAAAAGTTAACAATCTTTATAATTTTAAGAAAATCTAAAGTTAAGATGAATTGGTGGATAGTTCCAGACTTTCTTAATGAATATGATTATTTGTAAAGTGATAATTTTTAAAGAAAGAAATGTGAATCATTATTTTCCATATAAAACTTGAAAGGTGTCAATTGTTAAATAAAGGTGATACACATTAATATATTATGAGTATAAAAGTTAACAATCTTTATAATTTCAAGAAAATCTCAAGCCAAGATGAATTAGTGGATAGATCTAGACATTCTGAATGAATATGATCATTTGTAAAGTGATAGTTTCTAAAAAAAAATATGTGAATCATTATTTTCCGTATAAAACTTGAAAGGTGTCAATTGTTAAATAAACATGATACACATTAATATATTAAGAGTATAAAACTTAACACTCTTTATGATTATAAAAAAAATCGTTAAGTTAAGACGAATTAGAGGATAGTTCCAGACTTTCTGAATGAATATGATCATCTAAAAAGTGATAATTTCTAAAGAAAGAAATGTGAATCATTATTTTCCGTATAAAACTTGAATTGTGTCAATTGTTAAATAAACAAGATACACACTAATATATTAAGAGTGTAAAAGTTAACAATTTTTATAATTTTAAGAAAATCTCAAGTTAAGATGAATTAGTGGATAATTCCAGACTTTCTGAATGAATATGATCATTTGTAAAGTGATAATTTCTAAAGAAAGAAATGTGAATCATTATTTTCCATATGAAACTTGAAAGGTGTAAATTTTTAATTCTAACAATTTTGTTTTCTTCCTCTTAATATTTCCAGTTAACAAAATTGGTAACTTTGATTATTCAATTTTTGTATTATGTTTTTAATTAATTTAAATGTTACGTCTATCTATTTTAGAATAAAGAAAAAAAACTTAGGAATTTATGTTGAAATATCTGGAACATCTTCATTTAAGAGTTGTCAAAAAAGTGAATTACATTGATATTGAATTCCTATTTGTCATTGAGTATAACATTACAATAACTATTCTATCGACTAATCTCACAGTTTTAATTTAATTGATTAAAAATAGTAATATTTATATCAAATGTGTAACACTTTCATTTTTTTATCGTTCTACTATAATATTATTTAACTTTATACTTATACTTGACAAGCTGTCAAAAATGAAATCCATCATCTAAACGCGATGCTTAACTTTTTCGTAAGCTGTCAAACGTCAAGAATCCAATTGTGTCAACCACCATTTATTTTGTAACCTTCAGAGTAATGAAAATACGAAATTTACTTTATTTAATCAATACTTTTTAAGTGTATAAGTTGTTTTTACTATCAACTGTTAAAGTTCGAAATTGAGCGTTTTGGAACTAGTCCATGCATTGTAATTCGAAAACAAATTGCTCTTGGCTAGACTTCCTTTTCATATTCAAACCAGATTCTTCTAATAATATCAGTTAAAGTGAACGTTTTCATAAAGTCAGATACATTTTTCACTTATAACGATTTTTCTTTCAAATATATTTTGCTAAATTTGTTGGAACATTAAGGTTTTAATTTTTGGTACAAAAGGAAGGAAACTTTTGTTAGTCGCAGAACGTGCAATAAACATATTACAAATACTTATTGATAGCCGTTATCGTCGTTCCAAATGGACGAAACATGAATATTTCCATACGTTCAATGCTGCAGACGTAGAATAATACAGAAAAGTTCTTATCACGAAGTCGTCTGCAAGAAACTTCCTGAAAAACAGTTATCTTTGCTCGTTGCTTAAAGTGATTCAACATTGAGTCACAGTTTATGCATTAAATGTAATAGAACAAAGTACAAATTCGTGGAAATGAATGGTTTGGAAAGTATTATTAAATGAAAAGGAGGAATGGCAGGAAGGTGAGACTGTGCTTGATTGTGAAGAACGTAATAGGGTCAGGGCCGGTTCAGCCCATGTTGGGCACACCTCGCATCATCCCCATCATTCGTGATTAACGAATTAGCACTAATCTTTCGTGACAATTGAATTCTACTCTGTACATAATGATTGTTCATATTTATAAATAAGTTTGTTTTCACTCATTGTATATAAACTTAATGACAACAAAAACATACAAATATCAATCGAATCTTAAAATTTGGATTGTTTACTAATGTTACATGATGAATCCAAGTGTTTCGGGATGTACCTCAAGGTATGATACTTGAACCAATTTTTAAGTTTATTTGTTTTTTTTTTTAATTTAAAACTATTCTACAAACCTATTATTGTTAATCGTTTTTCCAAATTGATCAAAGAAAATTGGACACTTTGATTCGTTGACAAAATAAGTTTATTTTTCTTAAAGAAAAATAGCGAACAAAATAGTACCGTTTTTCAAATTTATAAAATTGGAAAGAATAGTAAAAATTAACTTTGATTGGTTGACAAAATTGTTGCAAAATAAAATAATTTAAATATAATCCACTTAAAAAACATAAATCAGTGTTTCTTAAAGAAAATTAGTTAAACAAACGAAAACATTAGTGAAAATTGAACACTTGATTGGTGAACAAATTAATATTTTTTAATAATTTTTCAACTTTTTAAGAAATATAAACCAGTATTTCTTAAAGAAAAATAGTTAACAAAATTGATCCATTTTCACTTAGTTTGGCAAATGAAAAGAATAGTGAAAATTGAATACTTTGGTTGACAAAATTGTTACAAAATAAAATAATTTATATTTTATCCACTTAAAAAACATAAATCAGTGTTTCTTAAAGAAAATTAGTTAAATAAACGAAAACATTAGTGAAAATTGAACACTTGATTGGTGAACAAATTAATATTTTTTAATAATTTTTCAACTTTTTAAGAAATATAAACCAGTATTTCTTAAAGAAAAATAGTTAACAAAATTGATCCATTTTCACTTAGTTTGGCAAATGAAATGAATAGTGAAAATTGAATACTTTGGTTGACAAAATTGTTAGAAAATAAAATAATTTATATTTTATCCACTTAAAAAACATAAATCAGTGTTTCTTAAAGAAAATTAGTTAAACAAACGAAAACATTAGTGAACATTGAATTGGTGGACAAAATAGGTGACATATTAATATTTTTTAATCATTTTTCAACTTTTTAAGAAATATAAACCAGTATTTCTTAAAGAAAAACAGTTAACAAAATTGATCCATTTTCACTTAGTTCTACAAATGAAAAGAATAGTGAAAATTGAATACTTCCACTTTTTAAGAAACATAAATCAGTGGAAAAAATATATCTTCAAAACATTTAAGTGGATTTTACAACATTTGAAATGACATCGACATGATAATTATAAAAACTTGTATGAAAATAAAAGCGACCACGTTAACAAAATGCGGTTTCCACGAAGATTAGTGCGTGCGTGTATTTTGGGTCGATGATTTTACTCGTATTTCTACGTAAATTTCAGAAATGCATAAAAAAACACACGACGCGTTAGTTAATTTACGTTTTCGAAGGCATGCAAATTACTCAGTTACAATGATAACTATATTTTTTCCAATTCTCTATAAATAAACATGATGCAACCGGTCAATGTCTTGATAACAAGTTTCATCGCTATTTATAAAAACGGTCTCGTTCCGTTTAAATAAACTAAAACGAAACTATATTAAGCAATGACTTATCGCAAAAAATCTGCATACGTTCATTCACAACCATTTTTTCGCCGCGGTTTAATAATTGTCGATTTCATCAAAGAGAGAACGTGAAACGAAATTCGTGTATTTCTCCATGTGAAAAGCAGGAAAAGGTCACAAGGTCAATGATAAAAAAAACAGTCATAATATACGCGAGGAGACGACATTCTCAGTGGAAATAAAAATAAATTAAGTGTTGTAAATTTTTGGGAGGTTTCCGTTCCAAAAGGCCAAGCTCATGGCCTTTTTCCGTCTTCTAAAACCAGAATAGCGTAAAGCACATTTTCGTTGATTTTTATTTTTTTTTTTGTATATTGGCGGTGGTGATTTTATTTTTGTTGCGGTGCGTCCACACCCTCCAGCCTTTGTGCACGCACGGGGTTGAAAATGCGCTGCGGTCCCTCAAATGCCACGCGAAAAGGCCCAAAAACTCGGTCAACAGGAAAACTGGGTCGTGGCCTAATTAATTGTGACTCGCCCGAAGAGGAAGGAGAGCGAAAGTTGATATGCACGAGACTTCTATTGGGATCACGCATTAAGAAGAGTCTTTGGTGTCTTCGAACCATTAAAAGCAACATTTTCATTTACCGTTACTCAATGATGAACTTTCATACATTCACAGATAATCTACTTTACATCTGTTCATCAGTATAAACTAATTTTCTATACCATTTAGCAATTTATTTAAATAATGTACTTATAAACAATCTGCAAAATTTCTACGGGTTTAAATTATAAACTGCGATCTTTTTCTACATTCACAATTTTCTGCAATATAAACTAATTTTCTGTACCATTTAGCAAGATAATAAACTATCCGACAAATTCTAGTTTATAAAATATAATCTATTTCCAATTTTATAGTTGCTGTTGTATAAAGTAATTTCCTATTACATTTAGCAAACAATTTAAATAATTGTTATGAACCAGGGATGGAAATACATTAAAATGTTGTAGTTGAAATGTTGAAATTTAATTGGTTTTACATAACTTTATTCGACTATTCTTTTCTTCTCGTATCAACTAAAACTTTCGTACCTTTTACTTTGTTACTGGGCCTAATTCTAAAAGAATTATTCAACTTTCAAAGTTAATTATTATTAACAATGGATGGGACTTGTGATTGCATGTATGGCTTTATTTGTAAATTGATGATTAAACCCGACTCAAGTCTCTTACAATTGTTAATATCAATCAATTAGGGTTCTTTGTGGAAATATCTTTGTGTGTAAATATGCTCTTATAAAAGTTAGACGCAACAGAATGTATTTTCTGACAATCTATAAAAATGCAACAACTCTAAAGGATATAAGATGTGATGAAGAAAATATTACCTTTTTTCAGATTTAAACTTCTTCAAATCTTTGGAACCTTCAGATGCGAAAAAAATGTTAAGAAAATTGAACAGTTGGACAAAATTGGTCATAAAATTATCACAAACTAAAATCATTTATAATTTTTCCACTTTTTAAGAAACATAAAGCAATGTTTCTTCAAAAAGTGAAAAAATATTTAGTTTTTTGACAATTTTGTTATAAATTTTTCATATAAAATTATTTATAATTTTACGAAATTAGTGATAACATCGAATAATTATTAAAACTGGAAATAAAATAAAAGGCTGAGTTTTTTTCATTTCTTCATACAATTTAAAGCTACATTTCTAAATATTCATCTTTTTTTTTTTCTTGTTCATTCATACATGGTAATATTTAATGGGTGTAACGTAATATCCTGTAAAGTTGGGCGTAATGTTTAAATAATGTGAGAAATCATCAACAAAATTACGTAATTTTTTAATTACGAAAAATACGAATGTTAGTATTTCATATTTATACATAATTTTCTTAATATTTGATATAGTTTTAATAAAACTTCTTCTTTACAAATTAATTACTAACAAATATTGAATTCTTCTCTCTGCTTGAATCATTATAACATAATACAAATGTTGATAATTTTTAAGTTTACATACATTTACACCTATTCTGCTTTATATTTTCTACTAGAAAATATATATTTCTATAACATTTTCATATGAAATCAAGATATAAACTTTAGTAATTAATAATTAGACAAAAATATTTCAATTTCTATTTGAGTACAGTAAAAATGTATCTTTAGTAATTACTATTATTCAATATTTATAAATTTCATTTCATACAGAAAATAATGTAATTTCCTGACAATTTCAGCATTTTTTTTTACTGTTATTGATAGATGGTCACTAAACTTGTACACATAATTTATAAAAAATAGTTTAAATGATGAATTGATATCCTGACTTGATGATCTTTATATTTGCTGCTACAAAACGTGTCTTTCTATACCAATTAACAAATTGTTTAAATAATGAACATATAAATTGATATAATTTACAAACCATGAAGTCTTTTGTTTGGTTATTAATTATTAACAAGTTGTGTCCAATCTTGATTACAGTATATAAACAAACTACGTATAAGAGACCTCCACTTAGGCTGATTCTCTTGTGAACGCTTAATCATCAAATTCTAACTGTAGCGAATTATGTGATTACGTATTTTATTTTTTATTCAATCTAATTATAATCCTACTCTCATTTTTACCTTTGAATACATATTTAAAATTTCTCGTTAATATCATAAAATTACGAATTCGAAAAATAAGAAAAAAAATTACATTTTTTACTATTATATATTAATATATAATTTATGTTATATTTCAACAAAATTTTAAAATGATGAACTGATTTTTCATGAACGAAAGTTGTAATTTAAAAAATGTAAATTTTATATCATTGTATTCTATTGGGTTTACTCAGGAATCTACGATTTCTTCACCAGATTTTTATATAAAAAAATATTAAGTGATAGATTAGTAATAAGTCCTAAACGAATTTGTTACCATCTTGGACTCAGAGTTCATTAAAAGCTTTTTATATTGAAATACCAAAATACCGTTAATATGGACCAGTTTTGTGTTCTTTTTAAACTAATATTTACACGTAATTTATTTTATATTTGCTGTTACAAAATGAACGTTTATTCCCAAATAATCAAAAAAAAAATGTTGAAGTTATATCAATAAAATTACGAAAGTTCTAATTTACAAAATGTTAAAGTTAATACAACCAACTTAATTAATGCGTTAATAATCACGCATTTTATCCTAAAGATTCTTCTAAAGTCATGATACTAATAGAAATCAATGGTATCAACTATCGAATTTCGTTTATTACAACTTTCCTATGTTATTTTGATGTAATTCTATTTCGCTTTTTTATTATAAAGCAGTGTTTCTCAACCTAATTTCCGTGCGACCCAACATAATTGTTTCACTACGGACTAATTGTTTATGAATTAACTTGGTTTGACGTAAGCTGACAGCTGTCATTTTACGTTATACAACATTCAACAAAAAGTTTAAATAATGATAGATCTTCAACATATAAATTCTACTTTATAATATGTTCAATTTGAAATGTGTCCATTCATTTTATCTCACGCACTAAAAAACATCTTTGTTTTTTGGTACATTCGGTCAGGTCCATTAAAAAGCATCATTTCGAAATACCGTTAGAACCGTTGCGTGCGTTTTCCTGTCCTCTTACACAGTGAACGCGCGTTCGGGTCGATACAAAGATTATTCGTACATAATAATCCACATGCAAACAACGTGGGAAGCTTTATTAATTTAACAAACATTATCGCGATCTGTTGCATAATACGTGAGGCGTGCAATTCCATTAACTCCTAGTTGAATCATCACATGTATCTCTCTTTTAATTAATAGCATTGAATCGTATATCACAGTTGTTTTTTTTACACGAATTCGATACAATCTTTTCAGTTGTAAATTACGTTTTAAATTTTTATACAATTCTGATACAATCTATTCAATTCCGAAACAATAGTTTTCTTTTATTGTTGACGAAATAAACTTCGTTACGTAATTGATGCAATTTATCTTAAATAGGTCACCATAACTAATTACAACAAGTGTACGGAATAGTTCGAAGTGTAATCTCTTGTAGATTAATTGACCGACAATTAGATTAGTTCGAGTCATTTGATCTTTGACCTTAAAAAAAATAATATTTTAGTTTCAAACTGATTTGTTTAAATAGTTTTATGTAGTTTATATTTAAATTTGAAATAGTCAAGTGATAACATCTTTAAAAGAGAAATCCGGTCTGTTACATGCAGGAAATCAAATTAAAATAAAATTTAATTGATTTTAGAAATTTCGTAAAAGTTATGAATTTCTGAAGATTTGTAATATATTGATGAAATTCTGAATATATTGATACTTTTGGAATCAATAACATATTTATTTTAATACTTAATTACTGCTGATTTTTTCTATAATAATTGTAATACAACAAATGTAAAAATGAATATGATCAAGTGAAATTGTGTATATTATTCTTTACAATGTTTTTTTTTAAATTAAACCTTTTAAGAAAATGATAGCACTTGAAAAGTTATCAAAGACAAGTAAATAACTTGTAAAATACAGTTATTTTTTTTTACAAGGACGAAACTTTAACATAATCTTCCTTTTAATTATGATTTCCTGTTTTTTTCTTTTTGACTGAGTCACATTTATTTTATTTCTTCTATTGTTTTTTTTTTCTTGAATCGTGAATGCTTTGGCATTTCTATGACAATTTACATCACATCCGTCAATTTGACGTTTATCCAACATTGAACAATGAATCAGTTCTAAATAAGTTTAGCAACGCATTAAATGTTTCGTTTGGTACTTAAATATGTCCTTAATTAACAATGATGAACATACAAATACTCAGGTAATTATTCAATTTAATTATTTTGTAGTTATTATTGTAATATTTTTATGTAAGTTTAGAAACATTTTTTTATACATAATAATCCACAAAAATTATAATATAAACCAGCGTTTCTCAACCTATTTGTCGCACGATCCAATATATTTTTTTGTTATTATGCAGCGACTCAATTGGTTATAATATTAACCAGTTTCAGTCTTTGACATTAGATGACAGTTGTCATTTTGCGAACCATATGTTGAGAAACGCACATATAAATTATATAAGAGGATGCAATTTTATTAACTGTTTATAATTGTTTAAAAACAGTTCCTATAGGAATATATGAAATCAATGAATATTGTAGCTAAATGTTGAAATAATCGATCCTGCATATTGAGCATTAATCCCCTGATAAGATAATAATAATTATTTCGATTCGAGTTTCGTGCTTGGGTAGGGTGTTGTTTTTGGGTAACATTTTTGCGTATCGTTTCCGCGAAATCCGATATTGCATGCATTACACTTATTTCCGGCCTCCTCCCTACGAACTCTCCCTTTTTTTGTGTGTGTGTTATAATTTACATTTGATTGCACGTCATGTCATTTATATATGGGACATGGCAACCCTGACATGTTAGACAAGACCTAAATGTTTGGCATATGCCTACTTAACGCGTGCTAATATTGAAATACTCAAACTTTATTCGTTTATTGATTATCTTTTGTATACTATATTTGTGTCTACCGAATTATTTGTTGGATAGAATCGAAGATGGAAATAATTCGTATTGGAATGACGAACGGTTTGCGTATCTTTTTATGTCGAAGGTGTGTTCTTTCGTGGGGTTGGATTTATTGATCGTTTGTTTGAGTTAAGGTGAAGGAGGTGGGACGAAGGGTTGATTTGTTTTTACCATTTGGGGAAAGTTTGTCTGCGATAAAAGGTTATTGGCAGGTTTTACTATCTTGGTCACGAGGTGTGGATGCTCCGAAATCATGAATGGGCATCGTCTGACGATTGATTAACCTTGGCACTTCTCCCTCGCCTTCGCGAATTCAATTCATTAAGAACGATTTCGCTGTTCTCCTTTAATTAAATTGGAATTGACTACAGCAAAACATAATTATCGAAGCTAATAATTATTGAAGCAATTAATTACACAAAACGATTATAAATGATTAACGTGAAAGTAGTTTATGGATTCTGTGCGTTTAATAGAAATAATGTTAATAATTCGCAGTTTTTTTTTTTGTAAAAAACGGTTCTTGGTATGTTTATGATGCGTTTTGAAAGGTTTGCAAAGGCGTTTGTAAATGTGGGCGGTGAGGTCATCGAATTCACAAGAACTGTTCGATTATTCGACGATATTTTATTATTTTATCTCAGTAGGAGTATATATTATGGACTTGAATATACAGCTTTGTTTCTTATGTGGTTCAGACAAACGTTTTTACTTTAGTACGACTCATATGAAAGACATTTTTGGTAATAGCCATCTTGAATAATAGTTGCTTTTATATAATTAATGTCCACAAATTAACCAATGTTGCTAAAGATACATTATGGTTGCTATGGTTTTTATGACAGTTAACGTCATGACATCTTTTGATTGATTCTCCATTTGCCAATTATTAGCAATTCACCCCAGTTGATCAGGGTGTGTTGTAAATACTATAACCCTCAATGTTGTTATGGGTACTTTTTGGTTGCTACGAACGCCACCACCGTTGTTAAGGACGCTTCATTATTAAGTTGTCAAATATTATCAAACAAACCATGTTTTTTTTTGCAAATACATGGACAAATTACTTGACAAGTTTGTACAAGTACTTGTAAAGTTCAGAAAATAATTACAGAAGTTTACTAATTTTTGTTAAACTTATATTTATATTAGAAATATTATATACTTATTACTGCAATTAATATGGGAATTATACAAGAATAATAAAAATATTAAAAATAATTATATTTAATTAATTATGTAATATTACAACTATGGATCAACTAAAGATACCAGATAATGTAGTGACATAATTTTTCAATTGTCTTGTGCGTTGTTGTTAGCACAAATTTCTGCTGCGAGAGTCAATGAGCTCAACACCATACGAAATTATAGGACTTGTTCATGTTAAAACATCTGTCACACATACATTGCCCACTTGCCAATGCTGCATGACAACAGTATATAAACAGTTATTGTTTCACATCTGAATATTTACTTGTTAATGTATTGTTTGTGTTATGTAATATGTATTAATCTAAAACAATGCAGTTGTTGTCAATTTCTTTAAAAATATATTTATTAACGTACTAATTTAATTATTATATATATTACAGCTTTAAGTAATGTTCAAATTATTTTGAATTATTAAACAAAAACAATAATGAAATCTAATTACTAATTTACATAAAGAACATAGACAATAAAAGCAGGAATTTCAGATGTAGACGTGTAATTATTATTTACAGTTTTGATTTATACTTGATAATTACTCCAGTTGTCTGAAAAAAAAACACATTAATTTTCTTAGTGTATGTAAACATTAATAGATGCGTTTATTCTAGTTGCATTAACATTGTTAGGTAATCAAGTTGTTACACTAAAATTTAATTTATTTGATATTGAAGATCTTAATATTGTAAATTTTGATATTATTTGCATTAGTTATCTTTTAACAATATTTATTGCAACACTACAATTACAGTCAAAAGAGAGTAATGCAATCATTTTTGGTTGAAAAATAATGGTAGAATAGAAATAATAATTATCTTATCAATTGAGTAAATGTAATATGCATATGTTAATTAGTCTTGTATTTGTTTCAGGTGTTGTATTCAGGCCATGCATTTTATCGGGCATCTACCTGTTATTCACTTTGGTGTCGGCTTCGGTTCCCGTTCCGACACCGGAGACGATGAATGGAGCCACCGGAATATACCTAAAGATACTGATAATGCTATCAACGCTGACCGGTCTCGGCCAGCTAATATTCCAATGCCTCCTCCTGTTAAAGTATACACCTTACGGTGAGATCCTCAACAGCTGCGGTTTCCTTGAACGTCTCCTCCGACACGCTGGATTCGTACGTCTGGACCAACTGGACGTGCAGAACATCCTCGTGTGGGTCACCCCTGAGGTGGTAATGTTCCTAGCCTCCATCGCTTTCTTCATAACTTTCAAGAAACTTGTGATGCCAATCGAGTCGCATTCTGAAGAGGAAGGCGTTCCGCAGAGAGAAGAGACTCAGGTTAAAAATGGAAAAAGCAACTTCTTCTTAGCTATGGGGAAGTACCTGACGATCCTCGCGTTCTGCGTCGCTGCAATTTTCAAGCCCTCGGTGATCGGAGGGTTCTACTTCTTGGTGTTCTTGTCATCAGCCACTTGGTGGTCCTGCAACAAGCAGTTGGCCAAATGTTTCGGCGTAGTTCTGAAGATATGCATGGCCGTCGTTATTTGCCACATCTTCACACTGTACACCTACCAGACGCAGTGGCCTCAGGAGTTCCTAGATCCGAACAGCACTTACGCCAGGTACTTTGGGCTCTCGGTGATGCTGAAGGTGAATTGCGATGAACCTCGAAACTTCATCTACGAGGAAACAATTTGGACCGATTACGCAAACGTCGTGGCCCTTTTACTTCTTTACTTCATCATCGCCATGGAATCGAAGCAACTGCTCCAAGCTCAGGTAAATTCATTGCATCATTTCATAAGCATCTTCTGATGGGCATTAAACCATAGTATTAATATAATAATATTACCTAAAGTTGTTGCACCGTAACTAACTAACATCTTGTAATTTTACGATTGTTCGTTCGTCATTGTTCTTACCGGAAAGCCGGCCAAGAAGCAAGGGACATTCTCGCGCTTGGAGGGCAGCTTTAAGGGGCCTCTTAGCCGCCAGCTATCCCAGAGATTGTCTGACAGACGTCTCCGGAGATCTGGCACCAGTAAAAACCGTTGGCAGAGCGCCACACGGAAAGTTCGCGTAAGGAAAAAAAGAGCATCCACATTGACACACCTACCTTACTACACACACAATCTCTCTCTTTATTTACCTTTATTTTATATTTATGATTAATTTGCAACTTCTCTTTACCTCGTTTGTTTAATAATTTACTTTTTTGTCTATTAATTACAGTTTTATTTTATTTGGATTTTATGTTATTATTATTTTTTTTTTGCTTTTGCTTTTGGTGCAATTCTAGAGTTCTAACCCGCTGATTGAAGGGATTGTTGGCGAGTCCACGCCCGTATGTATCTTTTATTTTATATTTTCATTTCACTTAAATTTTATTTAATTTTGGCCTCATTAACAAACAAATCTTCAATTACTTCTTTCGGATTTCTTCGGGATTTGGTTCGTTAATGTTTGTTTTGATGTTTAGCTGCTGCACAGAGCCGGAGCAGGGCAAAAGTACGGACGTGGCAAGGGAACCATACTTCAGGATTCAACTGGAAGCGTCATAGTGAACAATGAAGATGCAATGGATGATATTCCCATGGAGAATATAGAAAATGGTAACGTGCTAAATGGTATTTTTTTGCACATGGTTTGAACGTTTTTCCTGTTTCAATAGGAAATGGAGTGGCAGATGATGAACCTTCTATATTCGAGCAAACCGTTTACATTCTTGAATCAATTCTGCTCTTCGTCATCAGGACGTCATACATTGCTACCAATATCATCATGATGGTAAGTACATTGAAAAATAGTAATTTGTAATCTAAATTTACTAGTCGTATTTGAAGGGAATTATAGTATATTAGATCATTTAACTTAGGCGTTAAATTCTAAAATTACAATTTTAATAACATCTATATGTTTTAGGCATGGAGTATCACATACCACAGCTGGTTAACATTCGTGCTTCTTCTATGGGCGAATATTCTGTGGATGGTGCCCAACCAGAGGAAGTTCATGTTGCGTTCGAGTCCGTTTCTGGTGCTGTATGCATGGTTCCTATTAATTTCCGCTTACATTTACTCGATGAACCTCACCGACGAAGAACTGCCCGTAATCATTTACAACATCGATCTAGCCCAAATAGGTTTCCAGAAGATCAGGATAATGGCTTGCACCCCGCTTTTTATCAAGTGCCTTTTCACGACAATGTTCTGGATCACCCTCAAGCAGTACGTGAAAGAGCGCGAAGATGCCAGAAACATTTCCGTTCTCGCCGATATGACGGCTCCTCTCCAAATTTCCGTCGGTGCCGTTACCGGTAAGACTACCAAGCACAAATCGTCTTTCTCATATTTCATATTATTTCGCAATTTTTCGCTTTGTACAATACAACCGAAACAACGTTATTTTGAATTCGCTTCTAAATTTTTTTCTGTAGATAATTTTTCAAAATTTCGTGTAAATAGTGACGATAATTTCGGATTGGTTACTAGTTGCAGGAGTCGATGCTCTTGCACTCAAAAATTTTAAATGTAAACAACAAGTGTATCCGGAAAATTTGAACGATCAGCCGCAATATTTGGCGCCGTTCAATGAGCATGGAGCAGATAGTATCTCAGCAGCAGGTACACGTTTTGCGAAATATACCTTCAAAGAGATTTCAATCATTCAAATTTATAAATTCATATTTCATAGAAATAAATTAGTTTTTTGTATTTATCCACTAATGAGTATTTGTAACTTTAGATGAAAGCACGAAGAAGAAGGATAAGGAAATACTGACGAGATTCGGAAACGTAGTCAGAGGTATTCTGACGCGCTTCTGGATCTGGATTGTTGCCATCACCTTGTTCTTCGTTGCTATTACCGGGGAAAGAATGACCAGTTTCAGAATCCTCTACATGGCGCTGTTTTTAACCTTCATCTTAAGTTTTCAGGTAAACTTTGATGAACTATTTAGGCAATAAAGATTAAAGTAAATTTCCAATTTTAGGTTTCGTTCAGAGCTTGGAGAAAAATCATGTTCGCCTTCTGGATCACGGTTATCGTTTATTCCATGTTAATTTTAGTACTGGTCTATACATATCAATTCAATCATTTCGCCGATTATTGGAGGGACTATCTCCATGTTAGTGAAGAACAGTGAGTAACATTAAAATTAATAATATATCATTAAAATAATAATATTGGTGTTTTAAGACAATTGGATATCGGGTTGGAAAAATACGATGCTAAACAATTGTTCGTGCGATTAGTGACACCCACATTCTTCGTCATAATAACTGTGATACAAGTCCACTACTTCCATAAGGATTTCCTGGAATTATCGAAACCAAATTATGGAAATATTATGGACACAACTAAGTCCGAGGCGAATAGTTCAGCGCAGGGTGGCATCAAAATGATGGACGACGATGATGAAGAGAACGAGGATGGTCAATATTCGAATCTGGATCTTACGGACATCGAAAGTATGCAACAAAAATATTGATTATTGCAATGAATACAATTACAAATTATACAATTCCATAGATGTGTCCGTCAAAGTGGTCCAAAAGAAGTTCTACAAATTCCTGACTTTCCTCTACGAAATTTGGAATTTGTGTCTGCTCTTCTTGGAAATTCACATGCCCAAATTCGTGCTGCTCATGGCTATGGTTGTGTGTCTGATGGACACGTGCGCTCTCTACTTAATAGTCATAGTCTTCATCGTATTAGGAGCTTCGGTTGGAAAATCGATGCTCAACATATCGATCTACTGGAGTTCTTTCATCGTCTCGATTCTGATGCTCCTGAGGATGGTCTATCAAATCAAGTACATCGATCACGATATTTGGAACGTCAATTGCACAGTATGGATGATTATCACAAAAAAAATAACATTAAACTAAATTAAATAAATCAATTTTTATAGGTAAACGATAAGAACCTTTCTATGAACGATGCTGAATGGTTGGGATTCAGGAAAGTCCCCAACGGCCGTGACTTACCCGAAATGGTCAAATGGAATATCGTGTTCATCATAATCGTAACCTTATGGTGCGTGCTCAAAGTGCGACAGATAAATTTCCGCGCGATGGGCGGAGATTTCTTGGGTCGTCCCTTCTTCATGTTCCCGCACATCAAAGTCGGCGATTCTCATAGAAACCTGAAAACCTATTTGAAATATTTAGCCAACTATTTCTATTACCGTTTAGGTGTCGAAGTAAGTGCACAAATAACCAATATAACCAAATTCATTATTAATACAATTTACAGATTTCCTTGATTGGAATCGTTGCAACTATCGGATTTCGAATGGACATGTACGCATTGATGTACGCAATTTGGCTGTGCATTCTGTTCTCTCTCAACAGAACTACAATGGCCAAAGTGTGGAACGTCTTTTTAATATTTATAGCATTCGTTATTTCCATTCAGTACATTATGGTCATCGGATTACCTCCCAGTCTGTGTATAAGTAAGTTCAAATATCAGAAAAGAAGTTGATCAGACGTTTATAAATCATTTTTTCAAAGGTTTCCCTTGGGATTCTTCTGAATTCTTGCGAAGGCTTCAGGAGTGGGCGTATCTAATGTCAGCAACGACTCCGCCTCCTGCCAAGAAGATTATGTGCGACTTTATCTTATTACTTCTCGTGTCCAGACAAGCTTTGGTCTTCAGAATCGAACGGAGGTACGGAGATGATTATACTGGTGGTTCTAACGATAGTATAGTTCATAACGCCGAAGACCAGAATTTCACCATTCCGATTCCGGACTTTGTAACTTACAGCCGGTAAGTTTTGAAGAACTACGAAATGTGCATATGTTAAATTACATTTATTTCAGAACGTATTTGGACATATTAAAGAAAGCTGTATTCCTTCCCTTCATGTGGATTACTTTGGCCATCGTCTTCTTAGCCGGAACTAACCGAGTTAACTTGTTCTCGATCGGATATCTTCTCGGGTCGTTCTACTTCCTCTGGCAAGGATCCGACATCTATTTAAGACAAATACCGAGAATTATCCAGAAGTATATGCATTAATATTCATTTTGATCGAAATATTAATACTTTATATTATAGATGGAACGTGTTGATTTCGTACAACGTAGCTGTTATTACAGTGAAGGCATTGCTGCAGTTAATTGGATGTATCTTTATAGAATATCTTGAAGCTGATTGTTGCTGGTTGATTCAACTTTTGGGAATTAGCTGCGTGCGAAAGTTCAAAATACCTGGAACCAACGGGGCTTTTGATGGAAATGATTGTACAGTCCCACCAGAATACATCGGTTTAGCTTGGGATGGAGCATGTTTTGCCTGTTTGGTATTTCAAAAAAGACTCTTCCAAAGTTACAGCTTCTTCCACATAATCAACGATAACAAGGCGTCAGCAATTTTGGCAACGAGGGGAGCAGAGTTGATCGAAGAGTTGAGGCAGAAGCGGATGGTCGAGCAAGAGGAAGAGGAGAAGAAAATCATTGAGAAGATCAAGATGAAAATGGATAAGATCAAGGCCAATCAACAGAAGATTTTAGGGCCAAACTATCAAGATTCTGAAAACCATTATGTCGGTAAGTTTCGGTTTGTTTTTATTATATGAATTTGACTATTATTTTTATTAATCCAAAACAATAATTGGAATTGTTGAATAAACTTGTTACCCCAAATTGCGTCAGATCGTCCTCCGTTAGCTCATTGCACCTCAATGTCTTCGTATACCTCGGCGACGTCGGCAACAACTCCGGCCGGATACCACACCCCCATCGAAGAAGAGGAGGAGCAAGACGGAGATCCCGCCCCCTTGACTCCTGCCGCCGGTTCTTCCTTGATCCAACCCAACGCACCTTCTCCGTTCTCCGCTATAAATTCGCTCGAGGGTTACTTGGAACCTCAGAGGATGTCGTTCAGTTCACCTCCGAACTCCGAGCTCAATCCCAGACCTCCGTCACCCGACGAAAGTTTCCCCGTGTTCTCCCCGCCCCCTTACGACGACGCCCCGCCCTACGCAGAGGCCGTTAGCGACGAACAAACGACTGTGATCCAGCGTCAGCACAGTTTGGGCCCTCATTGGATGGCCGGAAGCTTGGTCACGCCCCGACAAAGCGTCATCTCATACTCCTCCCGCTCTCCGATGAGTCATCACACATGTAATTCCCTTCAAATTATCTAGAGTGTGATCGAAAAGCCGTACATACTTGCTTGAAAATGTACATAGACTACACACACTCTTGTCTCCACCACCTTCTTCTGTTCTATTTTATGTGTACAAACATTATTATTATTATTCGTTTAGTTCTTTATTTATTATTTGGTTCCGTTTCTTTTTATATTTTTGCTTATAGATTCAATTTTTCCTAAATCTAATAGGCCCATGTACAGAAGGAAGGAGCCCAAGCATTATAAAGCCGGTAATTTTTTTTTTCATGTTTCAATTTCATAAATTCAAAACGAAATGAACATTTTAAATTTTGAAAGAAATGTGTAAATATAATGTAAATACTGATTGACAAAAGCATGAATTATAAATATAATAAAAAAAACAGCTTTGCATGATCAACTTATACTGAAAAAGGATATATTTAATCGAAATTAAATTACTTTGTGTGTAGCCATTCGTTCCGGAGATTATTACATGTTCGATGATTTGGATAATGAAGAGCTGGATTTGATCGAAGATAACGTTCCAATTGATGAGGACGACGACGAAATTAAGGCGAGAAGGCGGAGCAAAAAGTTCACACTGGGCGAGGTAAGTTCAGAATCGACAACCATTTTTTGTAATTACTCAAAGTACTTATCGTGTTTTGGAGATGATAGAGAGCGTTTGTTAAATTTACTAACATTTCTAGTTGCTAAGTGCGACATTGAAGACGGACGTAGGTACGGCGATTAGGTTAGAAGGCGGAGGCGTGGGCGTGGGCGGCGCTAAGAGAAGGGTCAGCCTACCGCCCCAAAAAAGAGACACGGTCGACTCGCAATTTTCCGCGCCACTCTCAGCGCCACCTGCCGTGAGTTTCCGCAAGGAAAATGTTCAGGTTTTTCTTTTCCGAACAAATGCACACTATATAAAACACGACTTTCTGTTACGTCACATTATCACATCTATGTTTTCAGCCATAATTATTTTGTTTTACACCGTAATTAACATGTCTCCGCAGGCTACTTTCTTTTTTCATACAATTACGGAACATTTTGCATGGTATCTAAGCCAACTTTATTTTTTTTTATACTTTTCTAAACATAGATATCAAATGATCAAAATGCATGTTCACTGTTTATTTATTTACTATTATTATTTACTAGTTGCAGTTTCTTTGAAAATTAAAAAAAAATATTATTTTTAACTTTTATAACTATTAGTAGTAGTTGTCCAATTTTTGTGCATTTTTATTTCTTTAGATATTTGCTATTATTTTTTTCACAACAGAGATTTAAGTCAAATCTTTTGAATTAGCCTACAACTAATAGTTTGTCTTTGTTTACACTGCTTGAGCAAGTTTAAATAATGCTTATGATCAATTTAATGGGTTTTCAAAGAACTTTCCTAAATTGTGCAACTGTAATGTAATGTTTTAGGTTCACGTTAAGGATGAAGACGACGAAGATGAACCTCAACCAAGTACGAGTAGGGAAACGCAAAAAGATGCGGAAAGCAAAAGTAAGAATCTAATTCAATTATTGTAACTTCTTATTTAATTATTTTCAATTCATAGAAAGCAACGTCCACAAGTATCAGAAAATACTCGACTACGTTTTGTTCGTGTTTGCGTTCATCGAAAGTTTCATGCTCAGCGCCATAACGTATCTGAATAAGTACACCAAGGATTACAGATACGTACTTAAAGTATTGAGCAGAGAAAAGAAAATATTGAAGGTAAAAAAATAAATCTTTACAAATAATTTAAAGATATATTTTCGTTTTGATATTTTCTTAGGAGTCGACTGAATACAATGTGGGAATACGATTGAGTCCGAACTACATTTGGCAGCCTGCTAGCACTCATAAGGCTCTCCTCATGAAATCCGAGTAAGTTCTTATTTACCAATTTTATTGGTTCATCTTTGATTAGAGCAGAATTAGCAAATTAGATGTATGTCTTTCTTTTCCACGTGTAACTAGCGACGAGTCGTACTTAGTGACTCCTTCGGTGGGGACTTGTAGTCCCTCAGACTCTTACAGGGTTTCTTTTTGTGGACCCATACGTGAAAGGTGTGAATTTACTTAAAAAAAAAACTACAATTTCTAATCTTCTTTTCTGAACGCACCCTTTCAATTTTATTACAAAATATACAATTCACTTGATTCATTACAAAAAATAATCTCCAAATTTCTAAAGAGTGACTGAAAATGTTAATTTATTCTTAACTACCCTACAGAAAAGCAAAACATTTTATTACAAAACATAGAATAGTTAATGGACAAATTAGAAAATTTTCAGTTTATAAACATTTTCACTCACTTTTTTTCAAATAAATTTGAATTAACAGTTTCTTGCAATTTTTTAAGAAATACGTTCACAATAAGCACACTATTTTGTCTCGAAACTTATATTTTTGAAAACAAATTTCTTCGAATTTAAAGTTGAAACCATTACAAGAATATATATTTTTTGCGTAGTATAGATTTTAGTAGCTTGAATCAGGGTAACT
The DNA here is from genome assembly GCF_001412225.1 of Nicrophorus vespilloides. NCBI lineage: Eukaryota > Metazoa > Arthropoda > Insecta > Coleoptera > Silphidae > Nicrophorus > Nicrophorus vespilloides. The sequence continues at coordinate 66,185 of NW_017096383.1, forward strand.
TGTAACATCAAATTTGTGAAAACGTTCAAGCGAAATAAGTAATCAGACAAATGAACTATTTTATTATTGATTAAGGAAATATATGTTGTTAAATTATAGTCACAAATCTTTAAATTTGATAATTACTGAAGTTGTAATTGAACATTTTCACAAAGTATAGTATTATTATTTTTACTGCATGTCTATTTTTTTACTGTAATTTTAGTTTTGATGAGATTATGTACTTGATTTGTCGAGTACCGTCCCGAAGTATGTTGTTATATTAGTTAGTAGTTTGTTCTTCGTGTGGTTTGTGTATTTAGGATGCCGGACACGCTTAGCAGTAGCATCAAGAAGACCGCGGATAGCGACGAGTCTGACACTAAACCCATTGGGACATCGCCCCTGCCCTACTCAGCAGAGCGGGACAGGTACTAAACAAAGAACAAGGGAATCAATAACATTAACAAATTAACCGATCATCATCATTTCACTGAAATAACTCGTTGAAACGCATGTCTAGAACGTGCAGATCACCTAACTTAATTTAATACTAGATTAGCAGAAGTTAGAAGAACTTGTTCTTATAGCTTCAACACTAAATCAAAGGAATATCGATCCAATGAAAACAATTGATGATATTCAAGTTTTCATTTGGTTGATACCTGATTTCACGATGTTGTTGCATACACGAGTGATGAGATTCAAATGCTTTTGGTAACATGAGGTTTTGCTTTATTCTCGAATGCACGAAGTAAAAGAAAAGATTTAACAATTGTTTTGGGGATAGTTAATAGATTCGTTGTAGTTTAGTGGGCTATTGTTCTGTGTGTTTGGCTGTAGGCGCAAGGCAAGTGTTTACACCATCCCAGAGATTCGAATCCTGGCACCGAGCATGGAAAGGGGGCTCGACTCGCCCGGAAGGTAACGAAACCCAAAAAGAACTAAAACATGCATGCTTTTCATCCGCTTTATTAATCTGTACGTGAGATGAGAGAGATAGGAGGAGGAGGATGCGCACCGTTTTCGATCGTTTATTTTTGTTCGTGTTGTCTTATTTTTATGTTGCTTTCGCAGCAAATCGACTGGAAATGAGATCTACGAGTACGACACCGGCGAGATGTCTTCCTACGATCAGCCGACCATCCTGCGATTGATCCTCGCCGTTTGGTACATCATCCTGAGTCACTCCGATCTCTTCTGCTACTTCATCATTTTCCTCAACCAGATCAAGAACGCCACGTTCATGTCGTTGCCGTTACCGTTGATGGTCTTCTTCTGGGGCACGTTGACAGTTCCTAGACCTTCGAAAACCTTCTGGGTCACCATCATTGCTTACACTCAGGTAAACACATTACTCAGGAATATATCAGGAAATATAGTTTAACTTTGATTCATTTCACAGATCATCGTTGTCATCAAGTGCGTTTTCCAATTCGATATTCTACCTTGGACCAGCAAAGATTACTCTTCCAACATCAATTCTGCCAGTTTGATTGGCATCGAGAGGAAGAAAGATTACGCTGTTTGGGATTTACTTTTATTGCTTGTAGTCTACTTCCATAGGTATGTATGCTTTTTATAAAATATGGTCATGAAATGATCCAAATCCATCTAAAACAAATTCCTGATTTTTCAAGACTTTCCTTTCGCTATTAATTTTTATTTTTATTAAGGTATATGCTCAAATGTTTGGGTCTTTGGAAAACGACCTTCGTATCAATAGCGGCATTAGCCGATGGAGAATACAGCGTCGAAGATGGTGAATTAGTTCCAACGTCATCTGATCAAACTTTGCAGTAAGTCTTTCTTTCGATAAGCATTTAACAAAGACATAAATTATACGTTATGGTTGTAGACATTCAGTCTCCAAGAGAAAGGAAAGCGATTTGGAGCAATTGGTCGACGATTCCGAAACAGAGGAAAGGGTGGAACTGCGATCGATCGAACTCTCGCCTCAAGAAATGTGGCCGGCGTCTCTACCCATGGTGTAAGTCTACAATAATTCACGATATCATTTTAAATAAAATTACAAAATAGATATTACTCTAGAATGACAAAGTACGTGGATTCGATGAAGCATTTCTTTCAACAACTCTTCGATCCTGGATCACGTGTAGCCACCGATGTGTACTCTTACATGTTCCTCTGCGATTTCTTCAATTTCTTCGTTATCTTAATTGGTTATTCTTCATTCGGGGTAATTAAATTTACATAGATTAGTTACAAATATTTTAATATTGAATCCGTAGACGCAACAAGGAGATGGAGGAGTATCTTCGTATATAGAAGATAACAGAGTACCAGTGCTTTTCCTTCTAATGTTGATATTGCAGTTCTTGATTATCATAGTGGATCGAGCGATTTTCTTACGCAAAAACATCTTCGCCAAAATCGTGTTCCAGTTCTTGCAAATACTTATACTGCACATTTGGCTTTTCGTCATTTTCCCAGTAATTACAGAAAGGTAATTTCACACATTCAATTAGAAATACTCATTGATTTAATTGTGTTAATTTATAGGAAAATCAATTTAGTCATCCCTCCTCAGATGTATTACATGGTGAAATGCTTCTACCTGCTTCTCTCGGCATACCAAATCCGCTCCGGTTATCCATCCAGAATTTTAGGAAATTTCTTGTGCAAAGGATACAACTACGCGAACATGTTCTTGTTCAAAGGCTTCATGCTTATACCATTCCTGTTCGAGCTACGAACAGTCATGGATTGGATGTGGACGGACACTTCGATGACGGTTTTTGATTTCATCAAGATGGAAGATATTTTCGCTCACATCTTCCAATTGAAGGTTCGATCCAATATGTTAACATTTAACTCGATAATCATCATTGTTTCTTATAGTGTACAAGGCATATTGAAAGCGAATATCCACAACCGCGCGGCGAAAAGAAGAAACCGTTAATCAAATACTTTATGGGCGGTGGTCTCCTGGTCATCATCATCGGCATCATTTGGTTCCCACTGGTCTTCTTCTCGCTAGGAAACGCTGTAGGAGAACCTAATCCACCGTACGACGTGACCGTTGACCTGAAATTAGGACCTTACGAATCCCTGTACCGGATGACCGCTCAAACCAACAACATCTACAAGTTCAAAGAAAACGATTTCCACGTGTTCCAGCAACTGTTCACCAAGCACAAAGGGGCGCAAACGTTTTTATCCAATTACGAGTATTCAGATTTGGCAGCCGTTAAATTGAGCGGAGATTCCGCTACGGTTTGGAGCATCTCGCCGCCGGATCACGATCGACTCGTCGAAGAAGTTGAATCAAGTAAAACCAATTTCCTTATTATTAATATTAACAGTAATAATGACTATTTTTACGTGCAGATAACACCTTGACTGTGCATTTGACTTACCATATATCGCACAAGTCGAACTCGAAGGAGGACCCAGGCATCATGAGGGATGAAATCAAGCTCGAAATCCCTGCGTTCGAGGACAACAAGACAAATCCGATCAGACAGAATCTACTGAACATGCTCAAAAAGAACAAAAGCGAGCCGGTTCTATTAACTTACATCATGCCGAAGTTCGTGAAGGTGACCAGTCGAGCAACGGTTCAAGTACTAAACCAGTTCATGCTGAAAGTGCAAGACGAGAAGGACACGAAGTTGAGGAACATCACGCTGATGTTGGAGAGCGATCCGAACTCCGATAAGGTTTGGTGGAATATCCTTGAGCAGGTCGACGATCAAAATTATAAGCACATCCTGCAAAACCTCCCGTACGCGGACAAAAACAGTTTCATCATCTACACGTTCAACGATAAGATATTCCCATCGACTCTGAGCATAATAACTGGAGGAGGGTGAGTTTTTTTTTACAAATAGTAAATTTAATTATGACTTACACATATTATTGTTACAGTATAATCGGTTTATATACCACTCTTGTATTCGTGGCGTCGCGTCTGTTGCGCGGATTCTTCTCGGAGATCTGCTTCAAGATCATGTTCGATGATATGCCGTACGTGGACAGAGTCCTGCAACTCTGCCTGGACATCTATTTGGTGCGCGAGGCCAGAGAGTTCTGCTTGGAAGAAGACCTATTTGCCAAACTGGTCTTCCTCTACAGATCACCTGAAACACTTATCAAATGGACTAGACCCAAAGAGGAGCTCGACGATGAGGATGATCCTGAAGGCGACGATAACCAATGATCGTTGCGTCGCGTTGTTTCGATTAGCTTCAAACGTGAAAGCTAAAACGCAAAAAAGATCTATATATTTTTGTTAATTCATAGATACTTACTTTTTAAAGAAGAAAGAGAAAAAACAAACAAGAAAAACATGCTTTTTAAATAATTTCTATTTATGTAGCTTCAAATTCGTTCAAGCTTCGTATTCTGTTTTTTATCCATTATTTGATGTATACATTTTATTGCGCTCTGACGAAATACTAAAAAAAATATCACAGAGCCTCTCGTGCACTTCTCTTCCTAGTCGGTATAATTATGTGTATAAGATGATAAAAAGAAATATGATGAACTCAGGTTTGAATCTTTATTTTTGTGCAAACAATTTTATATGTTACTTTTTTAAATATATTTCTGTTTTTAATAATACCTTTTTTTTCTATCCTTATTCCATCCTAAATAAGTTCAGAATTCATTGACAGTATTATAAAAGAAAAAACAGTGATTTAGTGTGTAATTTTTCTAACTTTTCAATGTGATTCTTATATAACTAAATCTTAATACACAATCCTAACACCTAAAGGATTTATTATAATGAATGGATTTTAGGTAATGAATGAAACAAAGGATAACAATATTGAAAACACTATGTTTTTTATTTAATTAAGTTTACAACAAGATCTTACAATCTGGCTGAGTTAGGATTTATTACAATTAACACTCGGTCAAGTGATAAAAAGTTCTCAACTTTTTTTTCCAGAAAACAAACATCTACAGCTTTTTTTTTGTAATAAATGAAAACTTATTTCTAGACCACCCGATATTTATACATGTTATACAAAATAAGCCACTCTTGTAATTCATTATAATTATATACAATTATAATACTTCGTTGCGTTGTTCTCATGTTGGACATGGCAAACACTTTACAATGATTAAACGATTGTCCAATTATGACTATTGACAGACAAAGGTAAAATAAAGAACGATGAACAACTTAACGTTAGTTATACGTAAAATATTTGGACATACAAGCATATTGTGATTATGTAATCACTAAAGAAACGAAATAAATGTTTAATATTTTTATTGATAATATCAATGTACAATTGAGAAATATTGTTATTGAAAATAATTGAAATTTGGGAAATGAAATATGATATTTTTGACAAGAGTTTTAGACAATTCTATTGTAAACATAGTTTAAAAATATGTCCAGAAGCAGAGGAATAAAAGAAAAGAGGAATCAAGATTACGCCATATAAATATAAAATTATAAATATAACAATATCGCTATAAAATGTATTTATATATAATATACTTTATGTTTGTTTAAATAATAAAGTTAATTCAGCTTACAGGCAATAGAAATCAAAATTTGTCACATTTGATTAAACTAATAATAATAATATTTATAGAGAAATATATATTATATCACTAATCACACTAGTTTATGTGCCTAAATATCAAAAGTAGGAACCCCACATTAAGAACACTTTTGATATATTTCTTCATATTGTAAAATGACAATTTTAATCCAAATCCATGTATTATATAATATATTGTGTATAAAATAATCTGTTATATAAATATACTATGATCATTGCACAAAATAAATATTGATAAGTTCACATCAATTTGTTTTGTTTTTAAAGTTGTAAACTATTTTAGTGTGGCTCCAGACATTTTAATAGAAATTAATAACTTATATGCAAGTTTCCAAATAAAACTCGTTTCACTTACACTAAGATTATAACCAATCCAATACGACTTTTCTTTTAACGTTTAGCGTACTAATGCATCATTAGATGACTATTCTTCATTGGTTCCAGCCCCATTCCCATCACCATCGGCGGCGCGTGCATCTGCCCTCCAACATGATTTTGATTTGTACTAATCAAGTTCCCGCTTCCGTCTTGTGGATGCCGGTGCTTCACGTGCGACATAAGATTACCCTTGCTATGAAATAATTTAAAACAGATATTGCACACGAACGGTTTCTCCTTCGTATGCGTCCTTTTGTGTATGATCAAGTTGTTGTTGGTTGCAAACTGTTTATCACAGAACTCGCATTTGAATGGTTTTATGTCTTTGTGGATCATACTGTGTGTGATCAGGTTGCCCTTCGTCGTGAACCGTTTCGGGCAGACGTCACAACCGAAGGGCTTTTCATTGTTGTGCGAACGCATGTGCACCATCAGGTTGCCCTTGGTTGTGAAGCCTTTGCTGCAGAGCTCGCAAGTGAACGGCTTCAAATTGGAATGAGAAATCATGTGTGTGTTGAGGTTGCCCTTGGCTGTGAATGACTTGCCGCACACATTGCACACATAGGGTTTCTCCAATGTGTGCGTCCTGGTGTGTACAATTAAATTACCTTTCGTGCTGAAGCCCTTTGAGCAGTACTCGCAATGGAACTTTATCTGCTGAACCACCTCCTTCTTGGGTACAGCCAGTACAGGTGGTGGTGGACTCGGGTAGTCCACCTTCAGGTTTATCTGGAGGTAGTCATTGTAGAAGTTGTGCATCGACTCTTCATGCTCATTTTTTATCATCGGTGGCAACAGACCCTGGTTATTGTTTTCCATTTTATATGCATTCAACATTTATAGCATAGATCATGTCTTCTTTTATCTTAAAAATGTGCTAATTAACAAAGCAAACAATAAGCATAACACACATAACCTACTAGTTGATGTCTGTGCTAGAGAATCTTCAACATTTTATCGCTGCTTTCCTTTGCTTTCATTTACTGGCTAACTCAGGAGACGAAACATATTATTCCTACAGGGTTTTGGTTTAATTGCTTTTTAACATTGATTTCACATTTTGTAAATTGCCCTTATGACATTTCAGCCATAATAGCTGTGAAGTTAACTCCACTTATTCAGAAACTTTGGTTGCATAGTCCATTTTTCATGAACATTTCTTAGCTCATTCGTTCAGTTCCAAACATCTCAATTAAGAACGTCAATTTACGTAAGCATTTTACATAATTATATAAGATTCATCATAAAAATAAGAAAACAATAATACATTTCTATATTTCATGCCAACCTCTTAAATTTTACCTGAAAATGCAGTTTAGCAAACACAAAACACAGTCAATTAATATTTTATACATTTCAGCCGTTAGATTCTGAATATATTATTTAAAACCTTCCATTGTCTTCACAGTTTTTTTATACTTTTCCTGAGAGATTATTCAAATTTATGAAATGGAAATTTACTAGTCACAAATGCCTATTTGGAGAATATAAATTATATCAAAATTGCTACGTTCATTTATTATTTATTTTACTAACAGCTTTACGCAAATACATGGGATTAAAAATATAGAAAAGTATTTGAATTCGAGTATTTTTGTTACTAGTATTATTACTATCACAAATCAGATACATTCGTATCGTAAATCAATTTCCGATAACAAATTATCAGTTAGTCGATATAAATCATAATTAATTTGATCATCTATACTAGGTTCCCATTCCAGCTGCATCCAGTTAGACTACATAGTAGGGCGGGATATACGCTGTTAAAAGAACTGAACGAAATGAGGAACTTACTGTTGATTTCATCGTCCCGTGTGATCGGATTTAAATATCTGGAAGTCGCCCAAGATGAAATCAAAAATGTACTGTCCTTGTAAGTCTACCATTTCGAATTTTGTATATTTATCACCTATTTATAGGTTATGTTCTTTCGCTGTTTTCTTTTAAAAGTAAAATAAATTATTGTAGGATAGTACGACCATTTTAAAGCTATGAAAGTGGACACATCGAATTGTTCAATGTATACTAACTGCAAATTTATAATGTATAGTGTATAAAAAAAACAATAGGGAATGGTTATTTTGTATATGCAACCCTACAAACATATATCAGTGTTTTCAAATTTTAAAAAAGTTGCGCTTTGTTTCAGTAACAGTGTTTCGACTGTTTTGTTCATACCATATGCCCTGAAGGATTACGATGCTTATTTGAATACCGTGACGCAACCGTTTACCGATTTCGGTAGATATTTTCAGCGTTTTGTCTATAAAAATTGTATTAATTTATTGTTGTTTGCGCAGGCTATGATATAGAAGGAATTCACGAGCATGAGGATCCAGTTGAAGCCGTGAACAAGGCTGAAGCTATATTCATTGGCGGTGGCAATACATTCCTACTCTTGAAGACGCTTTACGAGAAGAATTTGCTTGGGGCGATCAGGAAAAGGGTTTTGGAGAACGGCATTCCATATATCGGTTCATCGGCTGGTACCAATGTAGCCACTTGCAGTATTAATACAACCAACGATATGCCCATCGTCTATCCACCTTCGTTTAAATCTTTGAACTTGGTTCCGTTCAACATCAATCCGCATTACATAGAGAGCCCTTACAAGGCTGTCCATAAGGGCGAAACCAGGGATCAGAGGATTGCAGAATTTCTGCAAATGGAAGAGGCCGGACCTGTTTTGGGGTTGCGCGAAGGCTGCATGCTAAGAGTGACAGGTGACAGGGCCGTTTTGAAGGGCATCAACGATGCTAAACTGTTTCAACCGTAAGTTACTTCAATCATTTGCAAAAATATCGGTATTAATTTTGATGACGTTTCAGAGGAAAGGAACCCAAGATCATCAAAGTCAACGAAGACCTGAGCTTCTTACTTAATAACTAAGACCACCCTATTTAACTTATAATAATTTTATTAATATATAACACTTTTTTTGTTAGAAATAAGACTCTGTAGCTTAAATATAAACAAAAAAATGAACGTAGGTCAGAAATCCCTTTGTATATGAGTTTTTAATGTATACAATAAACATTATTATTTAAAAGTACATTTGATTTTTTTTAAATTGGTATCTGTTCTGAATTACTATTTAAAATTTAGTGTTTAATATCGTATTATGTAATAAATAGTTAATTACAATTTTAGCAAAAGAAAGTGGGCTCGTCCGGGATTTGAACCCGGGACCTCTCGCACCCTAAGCGAAAATCATACCCCTAGACCAACGAGCCAGATATAAGTAAAAACGCTATTTTTTATTTAACAATACAAGTAATTTATACCTCATTTACCCCAAACAACCCCATTTTTAAATTGATTTACTTAATTGCATTATTAAATTGCTCTAAATTTAAACTTATTTTTTTTTGCATCAAAAATTGTCTGAAATTTCTTAAAATCTGCATTTAATTGATTCATCTTACAGTTAGTAGAACTTAGTATAAGTTAATTTAAATTGGTTATTGAAGAAGTTTAATGTAATTATGTGTCAGTGGTTGCATATACCACAGTACATTATATAATTTTATTAGACATACAATTTTGACACAAACTAAATGTATTTTACATTTTTTTCTGTTGAATAATGTTTTTATCAAAAATATTTTAGCTAAATTTAAGTTTTTAAATCTTTTAAGAATATTCTATTACTTTTATAATTTTATAAATAAGTTTAATTTTATTATTATTGTAATAAAGGTTATTATCAGTATTTTTTTTCATATTCTTTTACTTTTCAATAAAAGTAATCATTCATTAATTTATCTAATTATATTTTTATTTTTATTAAATAAAAAACATCATTTATTTTGTATTAATTTATTTAAAATTCAATTATGTTACATGTTCTAAAAAAATATTAATTTCTTTCACATTAATTCACATAATTTGTTTTTAAAAAAAGTAATCATTCCAGTCTGTAGATAAATTTTTCTTTTTCCATACGTTCTTAATGATTTCAGGCGCCGAAACGTCGAACATGTATATTTCTGCAGCTTCTTCGAGTATCTCATCTTCGTTGAATTTTTCATCCATTACGATCTGCAAGTAAGAAAGAAACAAAACGTACATAAATGTGGTGTATCGAATTGCTTAGATTTACTCCTCTAGAAATAAGCTCCTTTTGGCATTTGTACAACTCGTGCAGCAGCAATCCGCGCATTTTACTTGCGCCCACGTCGAGTTTCATCAGAACGTCCAGAACGTATTTCAAGCATTCGCCCTTGATTTGAAAATGCTCGTCCGACAGTTCTGAAAAATAAACGAAACCTAATAGTGATCAATACAATTAGGCTTATTTACCTGCACCTCCTAAAATCCAGATAGTCCTGTACATGAATTCCAATGAGACCTGATTGCATTTCGGTATGATCTTTTCTGATTTGGATCGGAACAGATCGAAGCTTTTCATGTGATCTTCGTCGACGTCGCTGAATCTTTTAGCTAAAACGGACATTATGAAAGCGATTTTACTTTCCTCGACTTGCCGATCGCAAGAGTTGCAGGTCCAGACTCCGTTGAAGATGAGCGGATTTTTGGGTAGAACGAAACCGGAGCAGGATTCGCAGAGCATGGCGCTGAGGTTCGTTCCGAATTCGGTGGGATCATGGCATCTGGGGCATTCGCAAGCAAAGTGTTTGGTTCTCAATAGATGAGTGCGTCTGCTCAAAGTACACCAGAGGATTCTTGAGTATGTGAGGAATATTTCTTCACCTTTCTTGATAGGTTTCGCTGCTTTCAGGATCATGTGATGATCTTCGTCGAAGACGTGCATAACGTTGGGAACGCAAGAATGGTTGAGGAGACTCGAGAGCGGAAAGAGTCCTCTCAAAGTTGGTCCCGTTTTCGGAAGGACTTCGAAGGAGTTGGCGTCCAGAACGGCGCATGTGAGTCGAATCCAATTCTCTTCCTCATCGCATAATTCCAAAAGCATCTTTTTCTTCATGAGATCCACCTCGATTCCGTGCTGCGGTTCCCGGTGCGCCTCCAGCATCGAGATCGATTCCCGATCGGAATCGTCGAGAAACAAACTTCGTATCGGTGCCAAGCATATCATCATTCTATCGGTAACGAAAGACTTTTCAGTTTTCCAAGAGTTTATCTTAGCACATTCCTGAGAATGCTTATCTCCGTCCAAACAGGATGGACACAAGTAAAGGCCACACGACATTGGACAGAGCACGATGTTAGTATCATTGTAACATGAGACGCATGTGTTTTCAGGTATCGCCCTTGGCCCTAAAATCACAGGCGAATCGACGAAAATAATTTCACCTGGTTGGATGTCGCGCGTCGCGTACACTCCTCTTCCGCTGAACCTCGACTTTCCGACTTCCCAGAGTTTCTCATCCTTCCAGATTCCTCTTCTTCTCAGGTGATTTTCAATAATTTTCTCGGTCTCGTGGCACAGTCCATCCATTATTTGATTTTTTGGTGTGTTCTGGCACTCGGTACTGATACTAATTTAGATTGACGTGACGGGCGTTAATTGCAGTTCGTGTGCGCACCAACCAAAACAAAATTAAATTTGACGAAAAGTGTTCGGCTTTGGTACAGTTTTCGTACACCAACCTCGACTCCTTCGCGGAGTGCGTGAACGTAATATTTTGCCGTAATATTTTACCTATTTATTTTCAGCTTTTCCATCCACTAGCGTCGCACGCATCATCAACAGCGAATACATTTTGGTTACATGCTTATATTTACATTTTCCGTTGTTTTCGTTTCCATCGTGCATCTAAATACTCTTTCGTTTACGCAGGATTCATCTTTTTTTTTTCAAATCCTGTAAATATTTTCATGCCGCCTCCGCAATATCTTGAAACTATATTAAGATTGGGTCAGTTTTCTTTTTATATGAAACTAACTAAAATTTGCATCACTTTTTTTAAATTAAATAAAAAACATTTCATCTGCTATTAAATTTGTTCATAAATAAATTAACTCATTTGTTTAGTATGTAAATGTAAAGAATTTGTACACAATAAATAAAAAATTATGAAATTTGTTCTTCTTTGTTGTTCTTTACATGCTTATATTTACATTTTCCGTTGTTTTCGTTTCCATCGTGCATCTAAATACTCTTTCGTTTACGCAGGATTCATCTTTTTTTTTTCAAATCCTGTAAATATTTTCATACCGCCTCCGCAATATCTTGAAACTATATTAAGATTGGGTCAGTTTTCTTTTTATATGAAACTAACTAAAATTTGCATCACTTTTTTAAAATTAAATACAAAACATTTCATCTGCAATTAAATTTGTTCATAAATAAATTATCTCATTTGTTTAGTATGTAAATGTAAAGAATTTGTACACAAAAAATAAAAAAATTATGAAATTTGTTCTTCTTTGTTGTTCTTTGTAATAACATACTTAGTTTTATATTTTGACTTTGATGATAGAATTAGTTAGCATTATTTCATATAGAATATTTTTGTACTTGATTAAGTTTTCTACTTTGTAGTATTTGCTGTATTAGTTTGCATCTACTGTGCAAAAATAGTGCTGTTTATTTCCGTCAATCAACATTATCTATTAGATGTTTGTTTTTATTATTAATTAAGAATAATATTAAAAATTTTATTTTGTATATTATATAATATTTTATCTACTCTTTAATTACTATTTTTTTCAATATAATTAAAATAAACTATTGCTTTTGTTTTAAATAATTAGTAAATTGAATTAATTTATTTTGTTTGATAAATGTATTTTTGTAGTAAACTTTTTCTGATTTGTAATTTTATCTATTTTATTCCTCTTTGTTTTTTATTAAGAACCGAAATTTTCTCACAATCCTATACTTTTCTTCTATTTTTATTAATCATTTAAGTTTCAGTTGAATTTATGAAAACTATTACTTTTTTTTGGTATAAATTGAATCAATTTGCAAATGTTTGTTTGATTATTGTTTGTATATGTCTTTATTTTCTTCAGTATAACCAAAACATGAAACAGTGAAAACCAAAAAAAAAACTTATATTTCCACAACTGTATTTTTTTCTCATTATTTTGGACTACTTGTTAAGTTTATGCATCATTAAAATTGTAAATTTCCTTTGAAATGAAGAAACTGTATGTACATAAATTAATTTGTAAAATATCTTTAATTATTGTTTCGTAACTCTTTGAATTTTATTCAGTTGTACTCATTGTATTTGTGTTGTAAGATATTTTCCATAAATAATTGTGTGGATCATTTGAAATGATTTAAAAGTGTTTGGTTTTCTAATATCTCTGTGTTTTTTTTGTCCTTGAATGGGAACTTTTGCGTCAGTGTTTCTAAAAACATTTCTTGTTTGCTTTTTTCATCTTCAATATTATGTATTATAGCGTTTTTATTTTGAAGCAGAAGTATTAAAAATGAAATAATTTCTGGATTTTCTTTCTAATTAACTTGTACTTATTTTCAATATTTTTGTTTATCATTTACCTTTTCATATTGTAAATTTCATTGGAATTAAAAGAAAACTACTTTTTTTAATGATTTTTAAATTTAATTAATTTGTAAATTATGTTGAATTATTGATTAATTGTTAATTGGTCTTTGTTATTTATTTTTTTATTGTAATTTTATAAACAAAATTTAAAGTACAATATTACGTATTGTATTTTCTTTCTAATTAACTTATACTTATTGCATTTCAATATATTTGTTTATCATTTATCTTTTTATATTGTGGATTTCATGTGAATTGAATGAAAACTTTACTTAGTTAATTAATTTAAAAATTTTATTAAATTTACAAGTTTCTATTCTTTATTCCGCTTTTGAATTCAAACCAGATTTTTGTTATGTAACTTCATAAAAAATATATCAGTTTTAAAGTACAGCATTCAGAATTGTAATATTCTTTTAATTTTCTTCTTAACTAGAATTTATTGGTTTTTGATATCAGCATTTATTATTTACCTTTTTTGAATTGTGAATTTTACTTAAATTAGAAGAAAACTTTCTTTTTACTAAATTTTATTAAATCATTGATTATTTATAGATTCTAACTATAGTTTAGTAATTTATATATATCTTTTGTATTTTGATTTCAAATTTAACTTTTTCGATTGTTGATTTTTCTTGAGTTACAATTCCTATTTTTATTCACAAATTAGTAACTGAGACTAAAATACTTTGTTAAATGAAATAATTGACTATAAAAAAGTTATTTTCGTTATTTTTATAGCATTAACCCCTTTAACACGTACATGCATATAATTGATATCAGTGAAAGCAGCAACAGTAGCAGCAGTTCAAAGTCTCATGTTAAAACGTTTAATGAATGCCTTCCTCCTGCGTTTGCTTTATTTGTAATGTCGCTCGATGCGGAGGATTCCATCGCAGACGCGGTGGAAGTGTCCAATTAGGATTTGGAAATGCAACAAAAGGTTTCTCGTTGGAACTCTTTGACTATTATTAGGGACGTCGATGCTCGTCCGACAAATGATGATCAAGAGGAGAACGAGGATGAGAATGAGGAGTGGAGGGAGGTGGTCGTTCAATTCCCTTTATGTAATAATACGAAACGAAAAGGACAAAAGTATATAAAAAAAAGGAGGAGAAAATAAGAACTATATGAGAATGAGCGGAATATAACGTAAGAGGAGCGACGTGGAACGGGAGAGAACGTATCTTTTGTGACCGTTTTTCTCTGTGTGTTTGTGTGGATGTGAGTGTGTTCTCTCTGTCTCTCTCTCGGTGATGATTGCATGTCCCGCATGTATTTTTTCTCGCTGTTGGTTGTCTCCTCTGCACGGTCGACCCCTACACTTCACCAATTTAGCTTCGTTAAAGCCAATTGAACCAAATGGCTCTTTAATTGTCTCAATTGCTACATCCCAACAAGTGTTCGTCACAAATGATACTACCGACATTCTTACATACGTGTGCACATGTATACGTTTATAATATTAGAAGCAAAAAAAATATTGCAAAAGCAACAAACGAGAGAAACAAAACTTTGATGTATACCGACACAAGAATATTTTAAAATTCAATGTTCAACTTTTTGTCCGGAAAATTCGTGCCAATTTTTCACAAAACTTAACATTTTTATATATAACATATAATTTTTTAATTATGTATCCACCATCAAAAATCTATAAACCTTTCTTCATCTTTCACGCAACTTAAACAATACATTCTACTAGAATTTATTAGATTTTTCGTCCAAAAATACTTCTTCAGGTGGTTTTTTATGTCGACTAAAAGTTACTCGTTCCTGCAGTTAACGGAATTTTGCAAAGATCCAATCTTTTGTTGAGTAGTAAAAGAAATATAATGGTTGATATTGTCGTGATTTTTATCCATTAAAATGCGCAAATCTCATATATCTTCACGGTTTATGTAGCAAGCTTCAAAAACGTTTGTTAATAGTTGTTTTTGATATTTTTAATATCTCTGCTCATTCACGTGTCCCACTACACGGTTATTCTCGATCCATGTCTTGATTTCATCATTATTACTAGCAAAACTTTAAAGCTGAAATCATCAGCTCTAAATTTAGATAATTATGTTCCTAAAGTTCATTTATATAAAGCAACTTCTCCGTAAGCAGAATATATCTTAATTATTGCTTTAGTGGCATTTTTGGCTTTCCAGTAATAGAAAATTATAAAAGTCTAAAATGCACTTTGTTTTCTTTCATCTTCATGATTGTGCTAAATGTATCAGTTTCATTTGATCCAAACCAAACATTTTTCTAAAAACGGTTGAAATCTCACCTTTTACAATATATACACAAGTTCATTGTTATTAAGAACCGAAAAGTTCAGCCTTTCAAAATATTTCATGTTTTCAATAAAATTGAAGATCACAATCATTGCAATATGGATTTTTTGTTTTTTTCAAATACAATAATTTCAATAAAATGGAAACATAAAGAAATGTATTTTTGTATTCTAATTATTAATTCTAATTCATCAAATTTTGATATACAAATTTGAAATAATTACTTAGCAATTTCTATTAAAATTAGAAAGACAAAGAAATGCATTTTCAATTATTTCTTTATACAAAATTGCAAATAAATGCATTGTCCTGGTGGAATAGGTTTGATTTCATTCTAATTCGATTTAATCTTATAACAATTTATGCTTTTTTTATTGGATTCTTTCTCATAAAACTGCAACCATAATAATTTCAAAAGTTCAAGCATTTATTCTATTGTTTGTAGATTTTTTTAGTCTCTGACATCAGTGATATCATTGTTTCGTAACTTTTAGATTACGAAACAATGTTTAATTTCACAAAAGAATGTCATAGAAATTTTTTTTTGTTCAATTGTCAAAAAACCTACTGGTTAGAGAAGATATTTATTGCAATCTTCTTAATACTTATTCTTTATAATTTCTTGATCTTTCCATAGGATTATTTACATAAATGTTATTTTATATATTTTGTGATTTCACTGTCAGATTATAAAACAATTACAAAATCAATACTTTAACGAACAATTGTTATTAGAATTTGTTTTTGTTCAATAGTAAAAAAAAAGTATTTTTGGTTTCTTTGAATTGTTTTTAGTCAATGTTTATTTGCTATTACCTTTTACTTTCTTTACAGTTGCTTCATCAACTACTGCTTTTCTACTTCAATATTGAATGTGTGATCTTTTTTTTGCTTCTATTTTCTATTATTTCATTGTTTCGTCACTGTCGAATTTTCTTATTTCTCAATTGTCAAAATATGTTTATTCGTTCCTTTGACTTTACTAATGGTTTCTTGTACAATAACTACAATAGATCACTTAATGTGATTTCATTATTCCGCAACTGTCAAATTACGAAAAAATAACAAATTCTAGACGCAAAATGTCATTGGAATTGGTCTGAGGAGATACTCTTTGCCATCTTCTTAACCAGTGTTCATTAATTACAATTTCTTGGACTTTCCTAACGGTTTCTTCTCCATCAATAACTGCTTTTTGATTACACTTGAACGTTGTGTGCATATTTCATGTTTCTACCAACATTGATTAAATTCAGATATTCAATTTGAAACTATGAGCTCACTCGATTAAGAAGAATAAAACTTGAACGTTATTCTTTCAATAAAGAAATATTTTGACACATTTTGTCATTTTTTAAAATATGTAATAATAAAAAAGAATGCAACATTTAAATGATTAAGTTGAAAGAAATTTATAAATTATTATAAGATTTATTTTACTATTATTACTAGATTTTTTTTATTTGGTCTTAAATTTGAACTCACCACCTTTGTATCGGATTTTGCAATGACCAAACGACTGTTACAATTTTTCAAGGACATGTGCATCTGCAGCGCCATCTATTGGTTACATTTGTTAATTTGATTTAATAATTAAAAGTAGTTAGTACAATCGTTAATACAAACTTAAATGAGAATTTAGAACTACTTTCCTTCAAATTTTATAATTATTTTAATCAATACAAAATAACTCCTTATTAAAATTTCTTTCCACAAACAGTTCAACTATAATACAAAAGTGTGTATTTTATTAATTTTACTACTACCTAGTTATAGTAGTTATACTAATACTAATACTTATGATATTCAGATTCCTTTATTAATTCCATTGTTTTTTGTTATTATTACAAAGTATATATTTTATAATACATTTTTTCATTACTATACAATTTTACTTAACAGAACTAATCATTAACATTAAAGTATACAGTTAAAGTTAAAAAAATATATTTTACTTCAAAATGATTTTACTTCAATTAAAAAATTATGAAATGAATGACTTAATGACTTAATATTGAAAAGAAAAACACAAAGCTCAATTAATTTGAATCGTATGTGCGCGATCTGTTTTAATTTTGTCAATGGAAAGAAAATGAATGAACTTTTCACCGTGAACGACTATAAATAGCAAACGGTCATTCTTTCAGCGAGAGACCAATTACCGGAGGTCAATTTAGATATGAGGGACGCAATTAGTCAACGGCAAAAGAAAAAAGAGAAACAACAACAATAAAAAAAACACACACACAATATATTCTGGTGTATTAGCATAGATTGTATCTTCTGTGTTACGCAATGACCAGCATCATAGGCGGCGGCGGTGACCATATGGACGCACGTTCTTCTCATTAAGCGGTTCTTAATTTTATAGATGGGGAGGCATTCACATCCATCTATGATTTTCATGGTGGTATGAAAATTGCTGAGGGCGAAACGGGGACGGCACGAGCCCCATCTTACGAGACCATTCATTGGAACGACGCCACCCTGATCCATTATTCAGAATAAAAAAATAAACGTACACCAGATATGTTTGTGTGTATAATGCCGCGTAATAATATACAATGGAGGTAGAGAGGAGAGAAAAAAAGGGGTGCAAAAGCCATGTATAATGTGATGAAAGCTATTGGTATTCTATTACA
Source organism: Nicrophorus vespilloides (assembly GCF_001412225.1). NCBI lineage: Eukaryota > Metazoa > Arthropoda > Insecta > Coleoptera > Silphidae > Nicrophorus > Nicrophorus vespilloides. The sequence continues at coordinate 84,460 of NW_017096383.1, forward strand.
TTTCGTAACATAATAAAACGGATAATTTTAAGAAAATATTTTATTGCAAGATAAACATGTATATTCCAGTAATTTGCAATTTAACACCTGACATTTATTATACAACTTAAAAATGTTGCTACTATTACGGTTTGTATAGTGTTAAACATTTCGTATACAAAATATATATAACATAATTTTATTCCAAAGTAAATATTATGTTTAAATTCAAGTTAAAAACATTAAATAAGTTAACTCTTAATGTATTAGACCAGCGTTCTTCAACATATGAATTGCGACCCAATATTGTTTTTTTTTTAATTTTTAATATGCCGTAAAATGACAGCTGTCATCTTGCGTCAAAATGTCAAAATTTTATGTTATAATTACAAATAAATATGTTGGGACATGCGGTAAAAAAGTTGAGAAACGCTGTGACTCATTTCATTTCTTGAAATATATAATATATTATATGATTCATTGCTGAAAGTTTAAGATCAAGTCAGAAAACCTATGAAATAAGATAACTTTAAATGTTTGAGACCAGTGTTCTTCAAGTTATGAATGGCGTCCCAATATTGTTTTTTTTTTTTTAATTTTTTATGTGCCGTAAAATGACAGCTGTCATCTTGCGTCAAAGTGTCAAAATTGTATGTCTTAACTTGTTGGGTCGCATTATAACTACAAATAAATATGTTGGGACGAGCGGTAAAAAAAAGTTGAGAAACGGTGTGACTCATGTCTATACCACACATTTCTTGAAATATATAATACAGTGGTACCTCGATATACGATTGCCCTAATATACGAGTGTTTTGCTTTGAGATGAGAGCAAGATTTGAGATACGAGGAATCGCACACTACACCGCTGCACAGTTTCTTCCACCTCAGACTAGACCTCAGTTTGTGTGTCTTTTTCACTGGTTTTCGAAGCATTTTTGATAATTAGGATTAATTTCATTTCAATTAATTTCAATGGGGAATATTGCTTTGAGATACGAACAATTTGACATACGAGCAAGGTTACGAATTAAACTCGTATGTCGAGGTACCACTGTATATTACATGATTCATTACTCAACGTTAAAGATCATGTCAGAAAACCTATGAAATTAGATAACTTTAAATGTTTAAGACCAGTGTTCTTCAACTTATGAATGACGTCCCAATATTGGGTTTCGTTAAGTTTTTAATGTGTCGTAAAATGACAGCTGTCATAATGTATCAAAATTGTTTGTAATAAATAGTTGTATTGCATTATAACTACAAACAAACATTTTGGGACGTGCGTTAAAAATGTTGAGAAATACTATGACTCATGAATTTCTTGAAATATTTAAAGTAATAATTTTTGCTAATATAAATAAGTTTAATAATCAAGATTCCTAATAAAAAAAGGTCACAGTTGAATGTTTAAAATTAAAAAAAACTACAGTATTTTTTTTACAACAGCGTTTCTTAATTTTTTTGCTGTGTGACACAACATATTAGACTGATCCATTTGTTAAGAGTATTTCATAAGTTCCGTGCTTTGTCAAAAGGTGACAGCTGTCATTTAGCGACCTTACATATTTGTTTGTAGTTGTACTGAGATCCAATGGCTAAGAGTATTTTTAACAGTTCCTCGATTTGACAGAAGATGACAGCTGTCATTTTGCAAACCATTAACAATTTGATACTAACCAATGTTGGGTATTGTATATTGGATTGGTATATTAGGTTCCAATCCTAACTGAAGAAGATTATTTCATATATATTCTACAAAATTGTAAAATCAATAGGAAACGTGTAATAAATAATTTTCTGGAAAATTAAGTCGGATTTGTTTAAAACAAAAATATACTAAACATAGATTGAAAATGATTTTCATTCAACATTTATGAATAAATAACAATTTTACTGTTATAATTTTTTGAGTGATTAAATAAAATTTTCTACTTAGTTTATCTTTTTTTTTTGCAAACATAAAAGTTAATTATAAATAATACAGATGCAGATTAAATTTTTTTTAGAATAAACAACGACATTACTGTTATTTCAAAGATATCAGAACTTTGTTTTTAATGAGCAAATGAAATCATTACTTGAATTTTAATTTTGTTTCAAAAACAAAATGTAAGTTTTAAATAACGGTTACTTTCGATTCAACGTTTCTATAATCATTTATTGATTTGTATTTTGTTCTTATTGGTTGTTACTAAATTTGTTATCAGGATTTTCGAAAAATTCAACTGTTTTTGTACATATAAAAAGTATAAAAACTATATAATGTAATTTAGTATTAAAAATAAATGTTTATGTTTAATATTTAGTTTCAAAATGAAACGTTATAGTATTCTTTACTAAAAACGAATTGTATTATTTTTGTTTTCAATGAGTAAAATCTTTTATTTAAAAAAAAAACAAAATTTTGGTAATTTTTTAGTCAAAAACCTATAGAAATATGTATAATGGAATTTGATATTAAATGTGTTTAAAATGTACAGTCAAAATGAAAAGTAATTGGATTTTTCACAAAAAAAAAAGAATAAACTAGGTCAGTGGTAAACTTACGTATTGTACGTGATAAAAATACGTCGAATGTGTTATATAGTAGATAGGTAATCCAATTATGTAATTGCTGTTGTTAATCACTTTCACAGAAAACAAAAACTACCACTTGAAAACTGTAAGATGATGATGATGTTGAAGATGCGCGTACACGTGTTTCCATCGTTGCGTCGCCTTTTTTTCCAGTTGCGGAACGGCATGGATTTGGTGGAAATTCCGTGATCAACCCCAGATAATGAGAGGAACCAGACTGGCCGTCATTTATGCTCCGTAAAATGTTTTTAATAGTAACAATTGGACAATATTGAGTTGTATTGCATTAAAGAATCTGTCCTGTTTAACTAATATAAGCTGCACTAATAGCCATTGTCACTAATAGGCAAAAATTGGGTAAATTGATAAATTCACTTAGTGGTTGATTGAACTAAATGCTACTTAACACGGCCACACTATAAACAAATAAAAACAAGGATGCATGAACACATACATACATATATACACACATACACCAACATCATTTGCCATCATCGGGCAGACGACAAACGGCAGACGATTTCCATCGCGCATTAATTAATTTAATTACAACCCAAAGGGTCGATTCATTTATTAACTCTAATAAACGTTTAATAACTTTGCCACACGTTTATTAAACCCATTTCCACATACATTTAGTATTATTCCGAACGCAGAATGCAACACATTCCGCACCAATAAACGGAAATTAAAAATTGCAGTTTTCACAAAAGTTCAGTTTCCGGTTTTCATTATTTTCTGTGATATTAGTGTAAATTAATGAAACTATAAGTTGTTTAATATGTATTAATAGTGTTAATTCATTTATAAATAATATTTATGAAGGTGAGTTGTTTTTTAATTCACTAAATTGAAAACAAAATAATAAAACGTTGCGATATGAAAAAAATATGAATCATGCGGAGTGTCAAAGGTCTTCCTCCTCCATGATTTGTTTGATGGGAATAGCATCAAGGCAATTTGATCTTTATGATCTTGGTTTTCTTGTTCAGAAAAGACTATATTATTATTTCAACAAAATCTATTTTTTTTTTGTACGTTTTATGTTTATTTTAATTATCTTCAATTCAAAAATCGACCTTAAGTTAAATTGCTTAACTTTTATAAGACATCTAATGATTCCAACTGAAATAATACTTAAAACAAATTCATATACGTTTCTCAATATCATTGACTTTATTTACTTATAATTACAAAAAATCAAAATATTTATTAATTTTTAAAATAAAAACACATATTTTAAATGAAAAGACAAACCAATTACTTTTTACAAACATAAAAATTGATTATTATTCAACTTTTTTTTTAGAATAAGTTTCAGTGTTAAAAGAAATTTGAAAATAAACTGATCTAAAAAATAAAATTATTTTCAAATCTAATAAAAAAATACACATATTTTACAAGAAAATATAAACCAATTACTTTATAAAACAAATATTTAGGGACAAATAAATCAAATAAAACAATATCAAAACTTTGTTTGTATAGGATTTTCTAAGAAAAAACTTTGATCATTCATATTCTAAAATTAATTGTTATAATAATTTGTTCTAAAGATAGTAATGATATTTAAAAACAACATAAATTTGTAATCATAATTGAAAAGAAAAAATATTACAATTTTCTGATACAAACTGTTTTCTGTTTTAACTGTTATCAAATATCTAATAAATATCATATGAAATAACGGTTACTTTACTAATATCATTTTTTTTCAATTTTAAATTTGTTGATTTAGTTCATGTTCTTATAATTGGTCGTTTTTACACTTTTTGTGAAGCTTGTTGGAAGATTAAACTGTTTTTGAGTATTATTTATATAGTTTTTTGTTTTTAATATTGTTATAAAGTGGTCATGCGCTATGTGCAATAAACAGTCTAAAACTGTTTAAAATCGATTATGTTTCTTTTGAAATCATTTGACTGTAAAAGATATATGTGTGTGTGTATTATAAGGGCCAATGTTGAGGAAAAGCGTGATCTGCCCTCGGCTTATACAATATTTGATATTATTATATTAAATTTATGTTATCGAGGACCGACCCACATGATTGTGATTTCCCACAAGAAAAAGTGCAATTAGAAGCGTTTAGGACCCACATGCATCGGTTGCGACCTCTGGCGTTTTTCGGGTATTTTGGTAAACGTGACCACCATCGTCGTCCTCCAGATTAGGGGACGATCTCTCACTCTCAACCTGTTGACGTCGACGACGCGACTCTCCTTTCCTCCTTTTTATTTCTTTTTTTTTTTCATTCACTTTGGGGCAGGCAGGGGTGGCGGCAATACGCTAAATGCCCCTATGCCCGGCTCCTTTACACCAATTCAGTTATCAAGTGGACCAGTGATATATATGGATATGCCTCCCTTTGTCATGGGAGTTCCTGTTGTTCCTGTCTGTGAGAAATATTTTGGGAAACAATCGTAGGGGGTTATGCGGTTTGCGGTGATGGAAGGATGAAGTATACGGATGATTATGAGAACTGCATGATTCGAGTCGATACATGCGGGAGTCTCAAAAGTATTAAACATTTCGTTTACTTTTCTCACATTACCGCAACACAATTAATGTATTGCAGATGATATCCTTTCGATACATCATATTTGTTCAAGTATTTGCCATGTATAAAATATACATTGTTTCAATATCACTAACATTTGTTTTATAGGTACTTGCTTTATTTAAAGTATACTGTATATTTATTTATATTATGCGGTTTGTGAATACTTGCATTTTCTGTAATACTAGTCAAGTATTACACACGATACTTATGAAGTGAACTATTAAGTATTTAACATAAATGATATGTAAATAATCTCCTTATTACTATTGCTTATATTGTTACTATTTTCCAAGTATATTGTTACTATTTTTAAGTATATTTACTTAATAGACGTCACTTAACAATTAAAATTATCAAATATTTGCCAAATAAAAGGATTATGTGCTTTATTTGTACTGTACTGTGGTGTACTGTACTATTTTCGTAATCGTAATTTTCGTAAAAAATAGTTTACGTTATAAATATCGTAGTTTCAATATTTATAACGTGAACTATTAAGTATTTAATTTGAAATAAATGAGATGCATATAATCTCCATATTACTATTGTTTGTATTATAAATACTTGTTTCTTCATAATACTTGCCAAGTATTTTTACTATATTCAGTTAATATACGTTACTTAACAAGTAAATTATCAAATACTTGCCATTCGAAAGGATTATGTGTTTTGTAAATACTTACATTTTACATAATACTAGTCAAGTATTTATACTATATTTCACCCGAAATACGGATATTTATGAAGTGAACTATTAAGTATTGTATTTGACATAGATGAGACACATATAATCTCCATATTACTATAGTTTGTATTATGAATACTTGCTTTTTGCCATATCTAATTGATATACGTTAATTAGCAAGTAAATTATCAAATACTTGCCTATCAAAAGGATTATGCATTTTGTAAATACTTGCATTTTCTGTAATACTTGTCAAGTATTTTTACTATATTCAGTTAATATACGTTACTCAACAAGTAAATTATCAAATACTTGCTATTCGAAAGGATTATGTGTTTTGTAAATACTAACATTTTACATAATACTACTCAAGTATTTATACTATATTTCACCCGAAACACGGGTATTTATGAAGTGAACTATTAAGTATTGTATTTGACATAGATGAGACACATATAATCTCCATATTACTATAGTTTGTATTATAAATACTTGATTTTTGCCATATCTAATTGATATACGTTACTTACCAAGTAAATTATCAAATACTTGCCTATCCAAATGATTATGTGTTTTGTAAATACTTGCGTTTTTTGTAATACAAGCCAAGTATTTGGACTATATCCAGACGAAATATCACTATCATTTATTTTGCATGTACATACGTTTTCTGTAATATGAAGATTTTTTTTCAATTATAAAAAAAATGTAAGATATATGAAGATATCTAATTATTTTTTTCTTTTTAAGATACATTTTTGTTATTAATTTTGCTAATTTATTTGAAATAAAAAAATATCAAAATAGGCTGTGAATTATAATTAATTTGTTGCTATAGTAACAATTTTTTTAAAGAGCTAAATAGAGTCAGTATATTAGTATTAGTAAATATATGTATCACATTATTAAAAACTTACATCTCTAATTAACTTTTAATTGATTCAAATTAATTTATTTGTACAAATTGATTTGAATTTATGAATATAATGATAATAAAAGTAAATTATGAATTTAGATGAGTTTTGTTAATGAAAATAAAGTTAAATTCACAATTTTTTAAATCAATGTGTAAATATAACTTTGAAGTCAGTCATAAGTGGAAAAAAAGTCAATTTCTTCTCTTTTCTTGATTCGTAAGAATATTTATTTTAAATAAACACTAATTATATTAAATTAATTTGTTTCCAAATTTATACAATTGCAATGATATTAAAACATAAATTTTAAATGAACTTGATTCGTGCAATTGTATACATTTTTTTTACTGAATTACTAATTATTTTAAATGAATTTGTTTCTGAAATTTTAACAGATTCTTACAATTGTGATGATAGTAAAATATAAATTGAAATAGGTTTTCTGAACTTTGATATCATTCATAAGTGTTTGTCGATTATATATGTATTTTGTGTATTAACATTTCAGGCATGTACATTTTCCGATCTTCTCCAACGATAGAAGTTCAGAAAAGTTGCGCGCATTGTTCGGAATAGGGGGATGGCTTTGAGGCTGGAACCACCCTATCGGCGCTTCCCAAGGCCACGTGACCCCTCATCTGACCAATAGGAGATGACAATGATGCGCCCTGCCCGACGCCCATAGGCCGACCGTTTAAGCTCGTTAAATATAAATTGGTACAAATAATAATGTCACAAGTCAGTAGTGGAGTAACAGCGCCAATTGTCAATTCGGTTTTATTATTATATTCGCCTTAATCAGACTAAATTAAACAAATTGCTTTGATTTGGCACCGTTGTAATTACTTACGCAATTGGCGCAATTGTGATTAATCAGAAGAAAGAGCGGAAAAAAAGAAGCGTCGTTGTCGGAGGATTTTCGTTACTTTCACAAAAAAAAATAATAATACATATAATAAAAATCGTGTTGGATCTTTTGGTTTTCCACGTCCGTTGAAGAAGGCGAAGAAGACATGGAGGGTGGACCGTTCGAGGATGCGAGCTTCGAGTACGCCGGACAACCTCTGCCCTCGCTGAATTCGACTTTGCTGAACAAGAACCAGGACAATATGAACGTGCATTCGATCCAGGTGATGCTCGGTCTTCAGCAGCAGCACGACATGTTCACGAGCATGGGATCACCGTTGGATTACAAAGGTTCGCCGAAGATGGAGAACTCACCGATGCACCAGGAGCTGGGTATGTTCAACATGGAGAACAACAATGGGAACCAGGGTGGAGTTAAGAGGAAGAACGAGGACGTGGTGCTTCTGCAGAGTCAGAATCTTAGTTCCAATGAGATTGGGACGACCACCGTGACACCGGCTCCGCCGCCCAAAAAGAACGATAAGAAGAAGAACGATAACAACGGTGTCAAAAAGAAGAAGACTAGGTGAGGAAATTCGCACTTTTTTTTTTGGTTTGTCCAAATTACTACGGATGGTTTCGCACGCCTCAGCGGCTACGGTTAATTGGACCATATGCTTTACGGAAAAAGAATTAGTTTCAACTCCCCTCTGAACACATGACACCCGTGTTTTATGCAACAGCCGTTTTATTTTATATCCAAAAAAAGGTTTATTAGCTACTTATTAATTGCGCTGCATTTACATAACATTCTTACAATATAAAATATATAAATACACCTATCCCTCGTTTTACACGGTATTCTATTTACACGTTTTCGGGCTTTCAATAACATATCCTAGGCGTTTCTTGCATACTTTTCGATTAGCACGGTTTTATATTCAAAAAGTTACAATTTCGATTTACACGTTTTTGTCAGGAATCTACTTACCGAGTAAATAGGTGTATAAAGTAAATTCTTAAAATTTGTAGAAAAACTATCATCAAAATTGCAGGTAAACGGTTTTATAAAAAAAAATAAGTTATTTAGTTCAAATTCCATAAAAGACAAAATCGCAAGTAAAGATTTTGTAATTTAGGTATAAATCACATGACAAAAGAAAAAAGTTAAGTTTGCTAATAAAAATGCATTCTGTTTAGTTATAGTATTACATAATTCACCTAAATATTATCAATTAAGACTTGGGAAAGAAACTACCTAATACAATACAAATAATAACGCAGTAAAGAGAAATATACAATTTGATTCAAAAGTCAAAACAACAATTTAAAAAATATACAGATAATTACGATGTATATCTTTCAAATCTTATACTTCAGAATGAAAATTTTAAATATATTGTAAATATATAATGTTAATATGAACTAAAAACTTTGAGTTTCTAAATATTTGAAAAAGTGCGGACAGACTGCGGTCAATAATTAAAGTTGGCTATACGATTTTACAGCGAAACCAATATAATCAAAGTACATAATGCCAATAGAAAGAAAATAATATTATATAAAATCAATTATAAACAAAAATATATTTAAAAAAGCTTTCGTTTTCAGTATATAAACTTTTATATATTGATTAAATAATAATATGATATACTTTTAACATTTTATAAATTTATCGTGTATAAAATATAATAATAATATATAAAATCAAATATTGACATTTTTGACAGTTCATGTTAAAAAAAAAACTATTTGTTAGGTCAATATACAATAATATGAAAGATTTGTTTGGTTTATCGATAATTTTAGTGTGAATTGTAATAAATGCAAGTATTTGAGTCAAATAATGAACTAACTATTGTAATTAAAATACAGTGGAACCTCACTTAACGAGCATAATCCGGATTTTTACTCGTATAGTGAAACAATTTTCCTCATATAAACTATAGTAATATACTATAAGGCGTTCCATTTTGGAGTCAGTTTTCATTCAATTTATTTTGCTCGTTAAACGAAATGTTCGTTATGCGAGGTGCTCGTTAAGCGGGGTTCCATATAATTACACTTTTCTTGCTAATTGTTATAAAAGTAAAACTTATATAAGTTTCCGTAGTGTAGTGGTTATCACGTCTGCTTCACACGCAGAAGGTCCCCGGTTCGAACCCGGGCGGAAACATACTTTTTGATAAACAAAGTAACGTTAATAAAATATTATGTAACAAATAATAATAATTAATAACATTCCTTTAATCAAAGTTAAAATAAGATTCCTTTTTCAGTTAATAGAAACATATTATTATTTTGATTTAAATCACAACAAAGACAATTAAATTTAAATTCAGTAATTTTAAAAATGTATTAATGAAACTTTTGGAAAACTTTAAATGAATATTTTTAAAAACAATAAATCTATATTGTTGGGTATAGCAGTGTTTATTAATCGATTAAATTTGGAGTTAATGCACTAATATTCATTTACAATACAACTTATATTTAGACTTTGTTTAATTTTTATTTTTTTTGTGTAATATAAGTTGCCTAGCTCATCAATAACCAATTCAAAAGTAACAGTTCTTGAGCTTTGTAACTAAATATAAAATTAGTTGAAATCTTGTAATTTTATCGATGTGTATATTTTATCACAAATTAATTTATTATTTTCTTGTTACAGAACCACATTCACTGCATTCCAATTGGAAGAACTGGAAAGGGCTTTCGAAAGGGCTCCATACCCGGACGTCTTTGCCCGCGAAGAACTAGCTTTAAAGTTGAATCTGAGCGAGTCCAGGGTGCAAGTCTGGTTCCAGAACCGAAGGGCGAAATGGCGCAAAAGGGAACCACCACGCAAAACCGGATACATCGCTTCAAATTCACCTAGCTCGAGCATCAGCTCGAACTTCAACAACACCCTCGGACCATTCACGCAATCCACGAACACCATCAACAGCTCCGTGCCGGTAGACACCTGGAGCTACCAACCTGGATACGAACTAGGACATCTGAACTTGTTGAACTCATCTCCAGCAAGCAGCTACCAGAGTTTCGGTTCTCCACAAGGCGGATACTCCTACATGCTCAACTCGCACGACAATCAGCTGTTCGCTGCACCGCTAAGGGCCCACGAGTACGGTCCACCCTTGACCAACCAGAGTCCGCCCCTGAACAGAGAATATTCGATGCTTCAAACGCATTCCCCGAACGCCGAGGAGGCCGCGATCGGCACCAAAATCGAATACGTCAATCACATCAACGGCGGATCACCGGAACGTTACGGAAACATCTCACCCAAATACGATACGAACATGATGCACGACATCAAACAGGAGTACGACAGTCGGATAAAAGAGATCAAAATCGAACCGAACACCAATCAAACATACGTGACGCTACCTCCTTTTTTGAATTAGCTAGAATTTTTAATCGATTCTACTTTTGCGAATGAACAATTCGATCAAAACGCAAACTAAATCCATTAAAAATTCTAGCTGAAAATCGTCGTCTTTTTTTAATTATTTTTTATTATTATTATTTTACCTTGTCTTTTAATTTCCCAAAAAATGCTTTGAGCAACCTATAATCAAATTCTTAATTAAAATTGAACGTTTCCAAATTTTGTTTACACGTTGTATTAAGCGAAACGAATTAAATTTATTATCTAATAATTAGGAAAACAATTGAATCCTGGATTATTCCAGGATGATCTGTAAATATTTCTTACTTCGTCTTGTATATATATATATATATTTTTTATGATTATCGAGTGAATTTTGTGCCATTTTAGATTTTACTATGATTGTGCCATACGATTTAATTGTTGAAGCAATAACATGTACATATTTTGTTCGTTTTCCTCTATCATTTGTTTTTTCAATTACATAAACAAGGGATGAAACACTCTAATTTTGTTTATAAACTTTATATTTGTAAACATATTTTATATAAATAAACATTTTGCAAAAGTCGCGAATGTTATTTTCAACTTTCGCCACTTTTGTAACCATCCTGTATATAGAAACTACCATTATGTTTAATAACTAATTAATTTTGATGTTTTAACTCTCTCTTTTTTTATTAATCTTAAATTATTGAAAATAAAGTGCAAAACTTATTTTGTTTCAATGAAGATTTATGACGTGTTATGTTATTATTCAACGCTATTAATAATGTAAACTACTCTGCAATACAATTTAAATAAGATTATTATAATTGTACAATTAAATTGAAAATAAATATAATAATAAATTAATCTAATATTGTTTTTTTTTATAAATGAAAATGTATTCCAATTTGCTTTAGTGGTAAATCTTCATTATTTAAACTTGATCTTATCTTTTTCTTTGTGTGCAGTCAAATTTTGAAATCGTTAAAAGTGTGCCGTGACAAAAAAAAAGGTTGAGAATCACTGATCTATCCAATAAACCTATATTTGACATCTGTCAGATTGAGGGCAATTTGACATAATCTAAATGATGTGTCAATTTTTTCAAATATTAAAAGATTACTATTCTGAAAAATGAATAGTAATTATGGAAATTATTGTGGTACTACTTAAAATCTTTGAAAGATATCAAAACAAAAATCAATTAAAACGTTTATAATAGTTTTATTGAATTGTCTAAATGTAATATTAGTGAATTTACCATCTTTTTTTTGTAGAGGAGAAGAAACCTTACATAGGGACCACGAGTGGAGTCGTGGTACAGTGGGATTCTTTCCGCACTAAAACCTCTCCTCTTCTTCGTCGGCATACAGGATTACTGTACTCCTCTGCGATGCTGATTGTCCTTTCCTTGGATCACTTATGTCAATGCCACTGTAACTGTAGGCCCTCTGCAGCTTCCGCTCATCTACCTCTTTAGTCAGTAGCATCTCTGTTTGCCATCTGTTAATACGAATTATAAAATTGGAAATTTTTGAAAGATTTTTTTTAATAACATTGATTTCACAAATGACTCAAATATATTTCCAGTTACAAAAAGCATTAGAAAGGCTCAAATTTACCAGATTAGAAAACTTTTATTATAATTTTACAAATTCTAAATTATTAAACTAAACTAAAATCAAGATGTAAATGCAATGATGATACATAAAAGATAGTTTTGTGGTATTGAGAAATATAATTAGAAATCAATTTAATTGGAAATAAATGATTTATAAGTATTTTATTTAATTGCTGCACGCGCCGAAGACTTGTATATAAATTATCTTTTATTAAGTGTTAAGTGTATTGCATATTTCATTCATTCAAGATAATTGCATTATGATGTAACTGTTTTAATAGTAATTACAAAACCTGTTGTTGCAGATAATTGGCATTATTCTTCCGTAAAGAATAAACAAAATTCCATACCTTTGAATACAAAAAAAAACATACAATCAAGTTTGCTTAAAATCATATTATTGCATTTGTTATTTAATATCTATGAATTTTTATTAAATTTTATTAAAATTCAATATTAATTATGAAAACTTAATTACGAATTACGAACTAGTTCCATTCCAAATCAAGGGAATTGGTTTGATCATAGTTTTTTTCTTTTATATATGTTTAATTCCGTACTACTGACTGTATAAATTTGAAAACATAGATTAAAATAAACAAAATACTAACTTACAAATACATTTCCGTGTAAACATCACAAATATTTAATGAAAGACGACAAAAAAAACAAATTCAACAAAACAGGTCCAAAAATATTATATTTTATTAAAGAAATTGTTTTGTAACAAGTTAGTGTTTTTAGAATTTTGTTCGTAAGTCCGGGAGTTCGTAAGTCGTAAATATAATTTAGTTCAGTAGTCGGCAAATTTATTAGTCAAAGAGCCAAATATGAACATTACAACAATTTAAAAAAAAAATTGGAGCCAAATCTGCTTGTTTAGTAAACTTTTATTACAGTAAATAAGTAGTACACTAAATAAAACTAAATTTTAAACTTAATAAATATTTATTAATGCGAACAATGTGCTTGCATATCCTTGGAAAGTTTGAGTAAGTCAGGTTTGTATGTTGTTGCGCCTCCGTGAATATTTGTGCCAGAGCCGCACTTAAGGAGCAAAAGAGCCACATACGGCTCTGGAGCCGCACTTTGCCGACCACTGATCTAGTTGAACATGTTTGAATAAAATCTATATTCAAGTTTCTTTAAAACCAATTGAAGTATTTTAGTTTAGTTTATTATTTGTTTATTTCATATTTATTAATGTTCATTAAATTTTTATTAAAATTCAAAATTAATTATAAAAAATTGATTTTAATTTTTGAATTATTTCCTATTTTTGTTCATTTATTCTTTTTCTTGTTCATTTAATTTATTTCAATCACTTCATACGTTTAGTTTTGTTTATTTAATCACTGAGAGTTAGTTAAATTAAAATTGAATAATTTAACTAACTCTCTCTTTTTTGTTCATTTGATCAAGTTTAAGAATTGTTAAATTGTCAATATTTACCAAATATGTTTCATAATGGACATTTGTTTTATTATTACACTAATTACGTAGAAACATTAAAATACTAGTAGTAATATAAAATTTACTTAGAACTTTCAACTTAGAAGATTCGAATAATTAGTTGAAAAATGCATCAGTTAATCTTAATTTTTGGGTCAATATCGCAAGCCCGGCAACCGAAAATCCCGACGTACAAAATCCCGACTGTATCTAAATCCCAACGTTCGAAATCCCGACTATATCAAAATCTCGACAACCATAATCCCGACAAACATAATCCCAACTATATCAAAATCCCGACTGTATCAAAATGCCGACTATATCGAAAATTTTTACAATAATATTTTTAAATTATTTCGCAGCGTAGTCACCTTGTGCTACACTTTTATTATTAATAAAAATAAATTATTATTAATTTATTTAATTTTGTTTAATTATTCATAATAAACCTTAACATTATGAAATAATCTCAAATACAATTAGATTATTAATTGTTATTATTTATTATTAATAACAATTTAAAAGTCACTACGCTTCGATATAGTAGGGATTTTGAAACAGTCGGGATTAGGGTTGTCGAGATTTTGATATAGTCGGGATTTCAATAGACGGTCTTTCGGTTGCGATTGCCACCGTTAATTTTTTACATTTTTTTGTATATAGATTTTATTAGACTTTTAGCTGTTTGAATGTATTGCAAAAGAGAAGCATGCATGACTCTGAATGACTAAGAAATATTTGACGATCTACGTAAGCTTTCAAGATCTTTCGTATGGACATTGAAAGAAACCTTTACTTATCGGGCAGAAGATCCGTGGGTATTTCCACAAAGTGTATATCCGTTACCATTCTTCCGTCCTCTCTTTTTTTTTTACTATTACATCACGAAATACCCAGTCGTATATCCTTCGCCATGACGGAGTCTTTCGAAAAATCCCAGCACTTGAAACCTGTGTACCTGATTAGCAGCAACGACAAACAAAAAGAAAGCAGATATAAAACGGAAACTGATAACATTCGCATTAAAATGAATTTAAAAGAAAAAAGGATTTAAAGCACCTTGGGGTTATACTAGGAAGTAAACGAAGCGAAAAGATTAATGTTATGTTAAATATATGCAATATTTGCATATTGGATTATCTGCTGTTTTAGTGCACTGGGTTTTCCTTTTCTATTCACAAATAAGAAAAGGTGTAATTCAAAAAACATACATAGAATTTCCTAACCACTTTCAATTTATTTATTTAATGGTTAATAAATTGCGGTACGATTTTATGAAGCAATTAAAAAAATAAGATTATTTTCCAATTGATTTTAATTAATAACATTAATATTTTTTTACATTTAACCACAACCATTATGAAAATATTTATTTTTTGAAATATTTTTATAGATCCTAGAGATACTATTATGTAATTAAAGAAGTCAAGAGATCCATGAATAGTATATAAATGAATGAAAACATATAAATTAATTTCAAAAATCTTCAAAATGGAAATAATCCTGTAAATACTATAGAAATTTCATAAAAATCTTATACAAAACGCTTAGAAAACCCATTATAAATCTCATCAAATTCCATAGAAATTCCTTAGAGCCCTGATAGAAAATTCTTAGAAATCCCTGATTCCAGTTAATCACTTTATGTTACCCGCCTCAACTAATTTATTGTTACTAGACACAATTTTTCAACATTTTGATTGTAAAAATATGAATATTTCTTACATTTTTATCCATTAAATGGATAATCTTTCCCGGTGGATAGTTACCATTATGATGATTTGTATATTGATGCTCTGCGATTCAAATATTTCCTTTGACTGTGAATCTGCTGCTATCCTTATCACTGTCATTGTCCATCGACTTGGCTGAAGGTCCATTCATTTGACTGTCAATCTGTGATGAACAATAGCCCTATTGCTGCAAGCACTGAGAGGGATCAGAAAGGGCCCAATTTGAACCGGCTCCCAATTTTCCAATTGGTTGGCGTCCGTTGCTTCGGTTTGGGTCGAGTGAATAAAAAAACGTTATCTATAACTAATAAGCTGTATATACATATTGAAAATAATAAAAAAAATTGCGGGAAATGATGGCAAAGACAATAAGTTATGATTGTTGGATTGGCGTAATCCTCAACTTTTGTTGCGTAGAAGTTATGCGCCAGCTTCTTTGCGTAGTCCTGAATCCTAGGAATGTTCACTTCCTCGTGCAATTCGTCCTTATTCAATGCTAGGCGCAGGCACTTGTTTTGAACCTTCGCCCACTAAATCGTGGGTTCTTCTTTAATTTGTACGCAATATCAAGATGCTACTAATTCATTACGTTTTTTATATTATTTGAAGACATTAACGTTTGTTGTCAATTATAAAAGTTAAGAAACGTATGTTGCGGTTAGCATTTAGATGGGTGACTTATACTTGTGAATACTGATACTGTTAGGTTGAATCAAGTCCACGGGTATTCACACTATTTGAATTTTGTAGTCAATTATCAAATATGTAGCCAATATTAGCATGCGAAGTATTTTTTTTTGTATTTGCCAACTACTTAAAGTTTTATTAACAAGTACACCAACTGCATACTTTATACAATCATATTCAGTTAGTTGGTAGCAGGGATACCAAAGCAGCTTGTTATTTTTTTTAGATTCATCTATTCATCCTCTATTTCCAACTGTAAAAATATTACACACATGAAATGTATTCAGTAAAAAAAAAACTAGAACTGGTTTGTTTATACCAACTGTATTCAATTTATAACTAAATGTCAATCAAAATAAATATATTTGGAATAAGAAATACATGAATCTCATTATTTGTGTTAACAATTTGAAAACGATAAACATTAATAAATTAAAGTTTTTTCGAACAATTATTGCTTTATTTCTGCGATATTTCCTATAAGAAACCATTTTTTTTTAATTTTACACTGAGATTGAAACTCATCTCTTTTAAACCGATCTTTGTGACAATCATTAATTCCATAAATTCAATGTAAATAAATAAACAAAATGTACATATTGTGGCAGGAGAGAAATACTTTTATAACTTATAAAATCATTATTTAGTTTTTAAATACATCATTTTGTAATATTGAAAAACGAAATTAAACGAAAAGTATTTATGAAATGTCCACACGTGTCAAGGATATGTACATTTTTTAATTTTCTCACTAATTCTGAGTGTGCGGTGGAAACAAGAGCAACAAAGCAAGATTTAATACAGTCGGGATTTCGAACGTCGGGAATTTGTTTGACGGTATTTCGGTTGTCGGGCTTGCGATTGCTACCGCTGAGGAACAGAGTTTGGAGACTGTCTTCTTGGCTGTGTTATATGTTTTTGCCATTCATTATTAATTAACTTTAACTTTAATTTTTCTTCCGAAATATGAGATTAAAATTGCATTACGTAATGCAATTATTCATATTAATGCAGTAAAAAAAATCAAGTAATAATGTAAATAATAAACAAAATTCGCTGTGTCAATTATTCAACTGATAATTTTTACTGATTATTTTTGACATTTTTTCTCTTTCCTGTTCAACTTGCAAACGCAGAGTTATGGCTTACTTTGAAAGGAAGAACAGGCCACTGAAGGTGAGCCGCCTGACACCCAACGTCAAGCTGCTACTTGGAACGATCGCGGTGCTCCATCTCAGCATCTTCGTGGCTCGACCACTGCTCTCAAAAAAAGCAGTGGTCTCCACCGAGAAACCCGATTACCTTATGAAACTGGACGAGAAACACATGGCCTACATCAACAGTATGATTAAGTCCTGATAATAATTATATCTGTATCGTACATTAAAAAAAACTGTAAATTTGCTTAATAAGTTTATTTATTTATTGATTGATTTGTTGCGTCTTCAAAAGGCTATGTTGAATGGGTAATTGGGCATGTCGCGAAGCTCGAATGCGGGAACGGCTCTGCCTTCGCAGTTCATCCCATCAAGGACTTCGACTTCGGATTCGGTCAGCTCAAAGTCGAAGATCTCGCTGTTCTCTGTAATGCGTTTGAGAGACGTCGATTTGGGAATCGGGATGCAACCTAATTGAACGATGTAGCGGAGGATGACCTGAGCAGATGTCTTCCCGTGGTTGTTACCTATGGCAACGATGTGTGGATCAGTCAACGAGAGTACAGGATCTCCGGGTTTGGCCCATGGTCTCGATGGTGATCCGAAAGGGCTGTAAGCGGTGATCGCAATATCGCGCTCCTTGCAGAACTTGATCAACTTCTTTTGGTTCAAATTCGGGTGAACCTCAATCTGAAATTTGATATCGAATTAGCAAAGGAAACGCAAAAACTTTGTAGGAAATCACACCTGATTCATGACAGGTTTAACTTTGCAGTTTTCCAAGAGCCTCTCGATCTGCTCGCTATTGAAATTGGAAACACCTATGCTTTTCGTTAATCCTAAACTCAAGCATTCCTCCATCCCTTTCCACGTGTCTACGTAATCGTAATCGTAACCTTCAGCATCTTTGAACGGAAGATCTTTGGAGCTTTCGCCTTTCATCTTTTGCGCAACTGGCCAATGCACCAAATACAGATCAACATAATCCAGGCCAAAGTTCTCCAACGACTTCTTGCACGCAGGGACTACTTGCTCCGTCTCGTGAAAAGTGTTCCACAGTTTCGTCACGATATAAAGATCCTCGCGTTTCACCGATCCATCCTTGATCTTCTCTCTGATTGCGTTACCAATTTCGTGCTCGTTGCCATAGAGAAATGCGCAGTCGAAATGGCGATAACCCATGTCGATGGCGTTCTTCACGGCATCTTCCACCTCTCCAGGTGCCGCCTACCAAAAAAAAAATTCTTCCTGTTCAATTTCCTATGAAGAAATCACTTGAATTATGTGGTTTACCTGCCAAGTGCCCAAACCGACTGCCGGTATTTTCTGGCCGTTACTCAGCGTCACCGTGGGGATACCCATGATCTGGAATAAATAAAGATTACGTAAAGCAGGTTGCGTGTCGCGGATGCATTAAAATAAATCAATATACGTGAGTCTTTTCATTTGGAAATTACCATCTGCAACGAAAGTCAATAACCTCGGTGAACGAGGTAACATGGGAACCAATTAATTGTATTTCACAACTGCGCAACAACTAGTGAAGATTCATGCTGAAGTATTCTCTAGAAATACATGAAAGATCGGTGAAGATTTATTTGAAGTGGCTAGTGTTTAAAAATTGAATTCTAATAAGTAAAAAGGATTTGGAAACTCAAATCAGCTGTAGTATTTAATCCAAGCAACATCGGACTTTCAGATTTGTATTAAATAGGCAGTGTTTAACAATATAAATCGGAAAAGTCAAAAGTATTTGAAAACTCTATATAGGAAACTCGACAAATAGTAAATATGTAATAATACAATATTCGATCAAAATACATGAAAAATCAGTATTGATTTCTGATTTCTATCTACCAAATATCATCATCAAGTAACATTTGACCTTTAGAGTTATATAAAATAGACAGTGAAAATGTTTGTGATATTTAATGTAGAAAACTTGAGAAGTAAAGATTTATGCTGAAATATTACATAAAAATATATAACAAAAATCAGTTTAGATTTTATTCAGATCAAATAAGAAAATTTCAACATTCACTCCGAACAAGTCAAAAGAATTTGAATATTCAAAATATAAAACTACTGAAAATGTATTCTTCAATACTTGATATTAGTATATTTGTTTAGATTTATATTAAATTAAAACAAGTTAATGTTAAACTCAAACTAATATATATATAATATAAATGTCTCAAAAATAGTATAAATTTGTATCAATATAAAAGGATTTGAAATCTTACTAACTAGTAATCATATGATGGAAATACATAAGAAAGTCAGTGAATCCATCTAACTAAGTGTATATTTGTATTAAATAGGCAGTATTTGTATCAAATTATATCACATGAATACGACTTATATAAACTGAATTTGGAAAAGATAAAAACTAATTCATATGTTCAGTGTTTCATCATCATTTTTATATTGATTGACTCAAATTGCAAAACTTAATAAAAGATTCGTACTCAGTTTAAATATTTAAAAAAATAGAGTGTTTTTTTTTAATAAACTGTGTTTTAATATTGAATTCAATTTATATATGGATATAAACTCGCTTTCAACGAGTGTAATAAAATCTTTCGTCCTGAATTATTTTATGGATGCACGCAGCTGCTATACATAAAATCTTTAATTTGGTATTATTGTTATTGAGAAGAAACCTATTTCAGGTCAATAATTGTATATTCCACTTGCTGAAGAATATTGGTGTGCTTAAATGAAGATGAGTTTCTAGAGTGACATAGTTGTTATATTAAAATGATTACATGCATATACTACACGTCTAGACTAACGATTAATAATTGAGACTAAAATATAATCATTGTTAACATCTGTCAATATTTAGTCTATTTTTGTCGGAAAGACTCCAAAAAAGAATTAAATCAAATCAAAGAAATAAATTATCCAATTATAAGCAAACATGAAACAGACCTAAATACTTGTTATATGATGATTTGTTTTAAAATTGGAAGCACTAAGTGAGTACAAACCTACATTCAAGTAATATTTGTCACTTCTGTATAAGTTATTTTTTATGTTGTAATGAAAAGAAAAAAATATAGCAGATTACCATGAAATAAGTTTATAAAATAATATTGTTACTAAACATATATATATATATATATACATAAAAATGGAACCGTTTTTTAATCTAAATCACTATAATTCAACTTATTATACAATTTTAGCTTAAAATTGTTTGACTTCACCAAAAGTACCATATATTTTTTTCATAGAAAATATTTCTGAAATTTAATAAAACTGTATAGGCAAAAATAATTTTAATGTGTTTTAAAAGAAATCCAAAGAAAAGTTTAATTTTTTTATTTTAACTATGTTCTGGTAACAAAGTGTTAAAAAATAGATTTTATTTAACCATTACTTAATTACTTATATTTATGTTGCAATTAAACTTGGTTTACTGTATATGTTTGTAATTAACAAAAAAAGCGGAGATTTTGATAAATTCATTAGGTATTCGCAAGAATAGGTTAGGTAAATTTAGGTTATGTTAGCCTCTAATAATTTACCGCAAATGCATAAAGTGATTGTGATTTCTTTTTAAATACAGTTTTTTTTTGCTAAATTTTTAATGTATTATTTTTTTTGTATTAATTTATTACATTTTAAAACAAAAGTCCATTAATTATTATTTATTTAATTATTTATATTTCAAAAAATATTGTATACTACTTTTTTAGAATTGATTTTTTTGAATGTGAATCCGGACTAATTGAAGCCGTACTATATGAGGTATACCTGTATATAACACAATATACATTTAATGAGAGTAATTATTAAGTAAATAATTGAATTTCAGTTAATCCAATTCTAAAATATGTTATTTTACTTATTTGCTAGAGTTTATATATAAAATACTTAAAATACACACATGTATCTTTTTGTATGTTTTATTTGATATTCTATTTTTGATTATTGCTAAATGTATAAATGCAAATGATTTATTAGACTTTTTCATGTTATCTACAATTACAGCTTCTGTTATCAAATAATAATATTAATAAATAGTTTTGGATACTTACTGTACACACAAAACCGGGAGAGAGATAATACTTGTTTTGATATATTTTGTTATTGATATTTTGCGGCAAGTAGATCCGACTGATGTTCGGTATCAACTGTGTAGAAGCGTACGCGATTCCGAGGACGACCTCAATGTCAGACCAATTTATCGTCGAATACAATCTGATGAGAATTTCAGTCGACTCATTATGCCATAACGTTCAGTCGTAAATTTTTCCACGCCTCGAATTTCTATCTCTAACGATCAGCTTACATAAATAATCGTATATTTCACTTGATTAACGAAGATAATTATTATTATAATGTTTAAATATTCTCATATTCCAATATTGATTTTTTTTAATATAATTCGTATAGAATTTTTAAACAAAATTTATTATCAAGTTTTTTAGTGTGAAATACAATTATATATTTTCCATTTTGTCTAATGACGTCTTTCTGACAACTTCATGATTCTGCGCTTATCACCAAAAAATGAACCAATTTCAATATTTGGTTATCATAATGGTGAAAGTTTTACCATTCAAAGAGTTTTTCAAACTTTGAAATCTGATGGCTCCAATTCCACGAGTTACCAAAGAAATTCTTGTATTTTGTTTCTCTGTAAAATGATAACATATTACTTTGTAAAGTAATTTGATCAATTTTTCACTATAGAAATTTGTTTTTGATATTTTCTAAGATCTCTACTAATTCATGTTTCGTATATTGCTGATTATTATCAATAAATATCTTGCTTTCATCAATATTATCAATATTAAGACTGAAATCACGAGCTCTAAACTTAGTTTTCTCACAAAAAGCATCTTTTCCGTAAACAGAATAGTTATATTATTTCTTAGTTATTGTTTTAGTGTCATTTTTGGCTTTCTAGTAATAGAAAAGTATTAAAGTCTAAAATGTACTTTTTTAACAGTTTATAACAATTCTGATAAATTTAGGTATCAGTAATGCACGAACAAGTTGAATAATTTTTTACTCCAGAAATTCATAATTTATCAATATTTTCATATTAAATTTACTTTAATAAAGAGTCTCAATTTTGACAGTTTGCTTGATAGTCAAAGGGAAAACTTTCTAATAAGTATAATTATAAGTATAGTGTCCGAGAAAATCACTAAAAAGTGAAAACATTGCTTTTAAGAGCGTTAATTTTGAATATTTTAACAACTTTGAACGCGAATTAATACTAATCACACAGCAATTTGGGAATTTTTGCTACATTCGCCAGCTTTCATATGCATATTTTGTACTCATTCAATGTATTATAGTTTCCGAGAGAACGCTTTTAAAAGCGTTAATTTTTCACTTTTTTTTTACAAACTTGAACTCGAATTACTGCTAAACTCATGAAACCACAGCAATGTGTGAATACTCGTTACATTTTCCAAACATCCAGCTTTCATATGCATGTTTTATAACCATTCAATCTATTATAGCTTCCGAGAAAATCACAAAAAGGTGAAAACATTGCTTTTAAGAGCGTTAATTTTGAATACTTTTACAACTTTGATCGCGAATTAATACTAATCATACAGCAATTTGTGATTTATCGCTACAATCGACAAACATACAGCTTTCATATGCATGTTTTGTACTCATTCAATGTATTATAGTTTCAGAGAGAACGCTTTAAAGAGCGTTAATTATTCACTATTTTTTTAAACTTGAACTCGAATTACAGCCAAAATATGAAACCAATACTCGCTATATTTCCCAAACATCCAGCTTTCAAGTGAATGTTTTATAGCCATTTAATCTATTATAGTTTCCGAGAAAATCACTAAAATGTAAGAACATTGCTTTTAAGAGCGTTAATTTGGAATATTTTTACAACCTTGAACAAGAACTCATAATAATCATTTTTTTTTTGCTACATTCGCCAAACATCCAGCTTTCATATGCATGTTTTATAACCATTCAATCTATTATAGCTTCCGAGAAAACCACAAAAAGGTGAAAACATTGCTATTAAGAGCGTTAATTTTGAATATTTTTACAATTTTGAACGCGAATTAATAATAATCATACAGCAATCTGTGATTTCATGCTACATTTGTCAAAAAACAGCTTTCATATGCATGTTTTGTACTCATTCAATGTATTATAATATATATTATTCAATTATTCACTTTTTTTTACAAACTTGAACTTGAATTACTGCCAAACTCATGAAATCACAGCAATATGTGAATACTAGCTACATTCGCCAAACATCCAGCTTTCATATGCATGTTTTATTATACCATTCAATCTATTATAGTTTCCGAGAAAATCACTAAAATATGAAAACAATGCTTTTAAGAGCGTTTATTTTGAATATTTTTACAACTTTGAACGCGAGTTAATACTAATCATACAGCAATTTGTGATTTCTCGCTATATTCGCCAGACATACAGCTTTCATATGCATGTTTTGTACTCATTCAATGTATTATAGCTTTTAAGAGCGTTAATTATTCACTTTTTTTTTTGCAAATTTGAACTCGTACTACAGCCAAATGGATGAAATCACAGCAATGTATGAATACTCTCAAACATCCAGCTTTCATATGCATATTTTAAAACCATTCAATCTATTATAGTTTCCGAGTAAATCACTAAAATGTGAAAAAAATTGAACGCGAATTATAGCCAAATGGATGAAATCACAACAATGTGTGAATATTAATTAATCATGATAAAATACTGTTTTTAATATAGAAGTAAAACTTCAGAAATTGAGATATATTATTCTTCCTTTAATATCGTAGCCTTTTATACTTCCAATGAGTGTAATTACTATTATTAGTTCAATCTCAACTATTGCTGTATCATGATAAAATATGATTTTGTAATATATAATAGAAATTAGTTTTTCTTTCCAGAACATTTTCTAGTTTAAATTTATAGTTATTGAATATTTTGGTCTTATATTTGCTTTAATAACGAATGTAAATACTGACGAGTCTTTCTTGAATTAATTATTACAGTCTTATGAGAAAATATCTGCAACTGAGGTAATAGATCTGATTTACCAGTTGCCTGTTGATAAAATGAATATTTCAAATCGCACTTCGCACTTACCCATTGTACTCTCTCTCTCTCTATGTGCACTCTCCGTAAATTGTGAAGTCGATGGTTGAGTGAGAATAAGTGTGTGTGTGTTGTATGAACTAGTGAATACCTTGACTACGGCAACCGAAGTGCGTCCGTATATATTACCTGTTGATGGTCTTTAGCACAGCTCAGTCTGCAACCGAAAGTCGACGCGTCGATCTCTCCGAAGAGAACATCGCTTTCGAAAAGAAAGAGGAAAAGAAAAAAAAACATCATCATCAGCAGCAACATTTTGTTGACCCTTCCCATCGCATCAATTGCAATCGCTTCATGTGAATCGGACGACCAAGTGCAGAATACAAATTATAACTATCGTCTCAAATATCTCTTTATTTACAAGGTGAGTTTTGCTAAGTCGGAATACGCACGCATCGAACATACACGGAATGCTTTCATCTACATTCAAAATCCATATTTAATTTGTCACCTTTTACTTTCTTTGACTTCTCATAATTCGTATTCTTTTTTATTTGTATTCGAATGATTTGAAATGGCGAAAAATACAAGAGTCTTCGGGTTTGTCCCAAGCGATAATGATTTAATAATAAATAACTGTGTAATTGTAATAATCAAGTAACCACATCCATAAAATTAATAAATAAATGCAATCATTTTCTTGATAAAATTGAAATTGCTTCGGTAAAATTGAATTTTTTATATATTTTTACATACTTAATATTTTAAAATAATAGATTCTCACGTTTATTAAACATGTTTTTTTTCACAATTAAACTAAGATATAATTATTTCTTTTATTAGTAGATTCCTACATATTTATTTTACAAATTGGATGAAAATCTATTGGGAATTGAGTGTAATAGATTTTTTTTTATATATATTATAACTAATCAAAATTATGTTAGTTAATTTTGAAATTGTTCAAGTTTTAAAATCTAACACACTTTTAACTAATAATTATTATGATAAATAACATTTATGGAATATTGATGATAATATCATAATTTTCATATATAAGTAAATTTTGAACATTTCAGCTCTAAAATCTTTCAATATTTCAACGAAATATTTTTTTCTAATAATTGATTTAAAATGAATGAAAATTAATTTAAATTTTCAGAAATCTTGCGATATTTCAACTAAAAAAAATATGATTATAAAACAAACTTTTTGAAACACTGAAGGTAATGAGATCAATTTTAATAAATAATTTAATATGAATGAAAATAATTTGAAAATTTTCAACTCTGAAATATTGTTTTTTTTTTCTTAAAACAAACTTTTGAGAATACTGAAGATAATAAGATGTTTTAATAATAATATAAAAAGAAATTAATGAAAATAAATGGAAATTCTATCAAATAATTCGAAATCATGCATTATTCAGTTGATACAAGTTTACTAATTTGTAACCTATCACCTTGGAAACGAGCATTATGTATTGCAATGGGAAATACATAAACTTAATTGTATTGACGTCTTGTAATCATTGAAACTTGCATATTTCCATGAAACCAAAGGATTTTTTTTAAATTTTAAAATATCAGTTTTCTGACGTTATTTTCTTTAATTACAAGATTTAATAGTTCACTCGAAATGACGTAAGAAGATGTAGAGAAATTGTATAATAAAATTTGCAATTAGATCAATAATTCAAGACACACTATATAGACTTGTACAAAGTGAAACATAAAAATAACATAATATTTCCTTGAAATTCAATTTACATCAATAAAATAAGCGGTAATAGTGGACGTGCTATAAAATTTATTTTATAAAAAAAACATAAAATAATAAATCCTTATTGGCATTTAATTCAATAAATTAATAATTTATGAAATATTTTTTTAATAATAAGCAGATTACTAAAGTATGAATCAAATGTACAGTAAATGGAAAGTTTTTCTTCGATATGGATCTAAAATTCAAGTAGGCTTCTGTCACAAAATGACGTATTTTAGTACATGTCAATAAATACAAACAATAACAATAATATTGATTGCAAGTTGTATACAGATTACAAAAAGAAAACTAAATTGAAGTAAGTACTTACATTTATAAGGAATTAATTAATTTAATCATAACTATTGAGAAGGGCTAATACAAAACATTATTCATTATTGTATGAGCCCACTACAATTAAGGAATTGTAGTTTCACTATATGGCCATAAGTTTTTCCGTCCAAAATATTAAAAAAATAGCAATACCACGCATAGTACGGTTTCGATTCATTCGTTTTCATCAAAGTTAAGTCTTTTTAAGTCTTCGAATAGTACGATAGAGGGTACTATGCGAGGTATTTGCTGTACATTTCATTGAAGTTTTTATAAACTTATTTTCAATTACATCGAACTGTAAAAATGCTAACTACATTCAAACATCAATCAGGATATGTACAGTAGTAACCTACGCAAAACATGTTATAATGAGCAGTTTCCATGACCTGATAACCCTTCTAATTGCCATGACAATAAACCACACACAACCAGGTCAGTGTTGTTCTCTTCTGTCTGGACATAACATTTTTTTTTCATATGATTGCATGGTGTTAATAATGAAAAAAACATAAATAAACTCGATGGCTTTGAAAGATACATAATTTGTTTGTAGGCGTGCAAAGTATACACGTAAAACAAAAAGTTCAAAAACAAAAACAATGGCATTTAAATTAGCTCAATTTAGTTGTAAATATATTCAAGTTTGTTTTTATTTCTGTGCTTCTTAGATATTTCTTTGATTGGCGAATATGTGCATAAGTTAAGTGAGATAAAACAATTCGAAACAGTCACATCAGGAATTTCCATGATCAAGTTCACCTAATAAGAATTATTCTTTCGTGGAACGTAGATACACACACGTATCAAGTGTACACTGATAATAATGTTTATTTAAGCGTAACTTAAAGTGAACTTTCTTGAACTGTAGATCTGTTAATATTTATTGATTGATTATGACAATTTCCATTTTGGTGTTTCCATTTCCATTCGAAACTTATTATAGTTGAGAAAATGTCTCTACTCATAAAATGTACTAAATCTATATATAAATTCATGTGTTGTTTTTACTATAACAAAAATTCTATTGTTCAACAGATTCGTGATACGGCAATTCGAAAACAATCGAAAATGCATTAAATGGATGCACGTTTTTCATTTATTTTTATTCTGGATCGTTAAGTGGAAATAACTGTTGTTTCTTTGTGCGTTTTCAATGATAAATCGTGATTGTTTGAAAACAAAACAGCGACTTCCTCGTACATGAATTTCTCCTTGCGGGAATCCCGTCTCGCTCATGTTAATACAAGCTTGTATTTAGCATGAATCAAGAGCGATTTGAAAAAAAAAGATAGTCGAAACCGGATGCGAATTATGTAATAAAAGAACTGTTAGTAAAATGAAAATGTATAATAGAAAATTTTGATATGAATTAAGAGTTATCACTGAATTGGATGCACAATTTTGGATTGTAGCTGAAGCAATGATTTGAAACGTAATTATCGAAATAATCGGCGCGGATTACGTAAGTTTGCGTCAATAAATAATCATTTTGGTCGCGTTTTCGTTGCATTCGTACAATGGGGCCTTGCGTAATGCGAATTTCACCGCGGCTTTCCCGATTGACGTTCAAGGATTTTCTTTCTTCGTTTGCAATAGAATTCATTATTTGGATGTTTTTTTTTTTTAAATTTAATAATGTTCAATGTTGGCTCGTTACATTCATGGATACGGATCAACACTTGAACTTGAACTACAATCATTTATCTCTTTCTCTTGAGATGACACACGATGTTGGCACGTTTTGGGTCATCCGTGTCGAAAAATAAAAGCGAGAATTAATAATTGGAGAAGAATTAAAGAGTAGGAAGTCTTTTTTTTGCTTGTAAATGCAGTTTCTCTTAATTATAGATTATTTTCTGCGCTTCGGGCACTTAAATCTTTTTGCATACACGCTTATGTAAACCGTGATTCGTGGAAGAGATTTGTCATATCTAAAAACGTTTAAATTATAATAACAATGCCTTGTTAGATTGTTGCGACTTTTGATAAAAGTTTGTGCAATGATATCAAGAAAATATATCATTTTTGCGAGAGTGGGAATTCATAATGCGTTACTGGATGACTGTGAGTGTGTCTATATATATAATATTGAACGCAGTGACTGTTTGTTTGTCTTCGCAACGAGAAAGTGAAGAAATTCATTCTGGGTCAAACTTTCTCCCGGTCTTGAGTCAGAGGTTTTCGGTCCCACAGTCACAGTGAAACCGTCCAGTTGCGCGCACATCGAAAGGAAATCAGTCCGTTTTCACGTTCCTCGTACAGAATTATATAAATTTTTTAGCATGAAGATAACCTTCGGCCTCGTGCTGCTCTCCGTGGCATTGGTTAATTCCCAAAGTTGTCTAACGCCGAACGACAACAGACCTCCGAATCCGAACAGCAAGAGTGGTTTATACAATGGCCAGCAGGAGTTCTCTCTGGCCCTTCTTCAGGCCATCAACCAACTCAACCCGGATGCCAACCTGTTCTTCTCGCCCTACAGCACGTACCACGCTCTTCTCCTGGCTTACTTCATCTCCGGGAGTCAAACGGAAGGATACTTGAGGAAAGCGCTGAAACTGAATCAACATCAGGTTGGTGTTTCGATCTAATTTGAATCTATTGAATTCTAAATTTGTTGATTTTTGTAGGACAAGGCCGATGTATTCAACGCGTACAAATTGGACAAATTCGCGACGCAATTGCGTTCCAAGAATGCCTCCTACGAGTTCTCAAACGCCAACCGGATATACGTGGACAAGAGCGTTGAAGTGAGGTCGTGCATGAGTCCATTGTTCTTGGACGAGTTGCAAAGCGTCGATTTCCAGAAGGATCCGGAGGTCGCTCGCATGGGCATCAATTCGTGGGTCGAAGCTCAAACTAGGGACATGATCAAGGATTTGCTTCCCGGAGGAACTATCGATCAAAACACCGATCTGGTCTTGGTCAATGCTGCTTACTTCAAGGGTATTTGGGAGAACAAATTCGATCCGGCACTGACTAAACCCGATGTCTTCCACATCACCCCGAGCAAAAGAACCTTTGTTGATATGATGCATGTGGAAGGAACCTTCAATCATGGTAATCTTAATAAAAACATTTCAAAATTTCATTAACTAATTGGTAAATATTAAAGACGTCTCCGAGGATTTGATGGCTCACATCTTGGAACTGCCTTACCAAGGCGGCGATATAAGCATGTACATTTTGTTGCCACCCTTCGCCAAAGAAGACGGAATCCCCACAATCCTGAAACGCCTCACCTTGGAACGTTTCAAGAGCATCGTCGATGAGAACAGCTCTTTGTCAGCCAGAACCGTCCAAGTATCTGTACCCAAATTCAGTTTGGAGCACACCATTCAGATGGTCCCGGTAAGTTGCAAAAACTAAATCTTACAAATAACACCAACGAATGTTTGAAAGTATTTAAAAAGAACAAAAGCGAATTTACATAAATAGAACGTCAGAATATCAAATTGCTGTGGCTCCATAAAAAAAGTTGAAACAAAATATCACTGTCAAAATTGTTAGCGCACAAAAAAAAAACAAATCCGCGAGTCGAAGATCTGTGCTCCAGAAGATGTCTACCTTTCTTGAAGGATGAGCGGCGTTCGAGTTTTGTACAGAAAACTCAGCAGCTGTCTCCAAGGGTTACCATGGCGGAGGAACTACTGCGACTCGAAGGGAGTCCACACTTTAAATGAAGAAGTTCAAACCCCGCAGGCCGTTGAGAAGCTGCAGCCGCAGAATTTACCAAAGTTCGGCAACAGAGCGCCGACGGTTCGCAGCGAGATCAACCATCCCCTTCTACTCAAGAATGTTAATCGATTCTTTCCGATGGAAAACTCTCGAATGATGCCCTACACCCTACAGACTGTCATGTCGAGAAGCGTCCGTGAAGAGTTGGAAAGGAAAAAGCAGACATCCAAAGAATTGCAGCCCATCAATTTGCAACCGTTCGGCCAAGAGATTCCTCGAGTAAATCGCGAAATTGCTAGAATATTCCTCTCCAAGCACTTCAAGAATCAGTGTCCGCCGAAGCCCAGAGTCTACGACAATCGCTACTATTTGGAATGCGCGAAACCTAAAGAGCATCTGGAGAAAATAACGGAAATTGATCAGTTACGCAGATTGAATAGGCACTTCTCGGAATGGCGCAAATACGAAACGGAATCATTCGAGACGAAACCGATGAAAACTAAAGCGAACATCAAAATTGCTCTGAACAATCCGGCCGTGATCAAGATCAAACATAAGAGAGAATACTGCACGAACGCGAGCAGATATTCATCCACACTGGCCAAGTTGCAGCATGTCACTTCCTGGATCAAAGCCAGAAACCAGAAGAAGATGGAAGAGCTTCAAATAGAGTCTCCCACTATTTTGGCATGCAATGTTTTGGAGCACAAAACCGATAAAAGTGACAAATTGAAACATTTCATAGATAAAGCAGTTCACGATATCTACAGGAAACAGGAACTTACCGATTGGTTTTCGTCGCAAGATAATTTGGACTTGATTAAACCCAAGGCTACGGAAAACGAAGAAAATCAATCTACGACGGAAGAGAATAAGGAACTTGTTTTTGGTAAAATGGAGGAGGTCAACGAAAATGTAAATAACAACTCTAATTACCTGGATGAGATACTGAATGATAAAGTGGAAATTGATAATGAACATAAGCAGAAGGATATCAATAATCTGGACCCGTTGAACGTATTAAAGTGCAATTTAAATCCAATTAATTTCCGTCAGTACAGAACAACAAATCTCTCCGGTTTACCTATAACTGAAGTGCGACAGCGTAAACCCGAACTCACGACGCAAAAATATTACACCGGAAGCAGTTGCGTACCTCTGACGAAATACAAGAGGAAGAACCATATATCTTTTAGCCCTGGTTTCTCGCTGAACATCTGATTTTGAATAATTAATAAAAATGATTTGTTTTTTTTTAATAATAATAAATCGAGTGTTTTGATGATCTTCGAAATGTCGATGGCGGCGTTGGAATCAGAGCAAAACTTCAAAAATTTTATCGGCGTCACGTAAATTTTCAGTGCATTATGGCGTTATGGCTTTTAAATCGTATTTTCGTATTCCGCGATCGATTATTGCACAATTCTCGGTACGCAAATAGAAAATTCCAAAGCGTTTCGGGTCCAAGAAATAATGGTAAAAAAGATTCGAAACGCGGCATAAAGATTCATCATGAGGGTAGAGCGTTGAGCGGAGCGATTTTGAAGGAGCAGGAAACGCAGGAGGAGGATACGAAGAAGTCTTCGACTGGTGATGAAGTGGAGCTGATGACACCGACGAAAGATGAGAGCGTAGTGAAGGAAATTGATAGCAAGGAGCAGATTAAGAAGATCGGCTTCAGGAACGTCAACGGGGCGATGATCGAAGCGCCCAAGGCTATGTTGAAACCGATTTCGGAATCGTACCCGTGGCCATCGTATTCGGATAGGTTAAAACTGAAGAGAGCCAAACGGGATGAGATGTTCGGATTAAAGAAACGCCAATATTCGACATTTGCGGATAAGAAAGTCGATATGAACGTCAAGAATGTGATCGAGGATTGGATCAACAAGAGCCAATCAGATATTAGGATTGATCAGCTCAACAACAAGACTATACAATACGCACCTCCGAAGCAGTACAATCCCTTCAAGAAGAGCCAAAAGATTCCAATTGTAATGCCTCAAGAAGCGACGAAGGAGGAGCAGGAGGAAAAGCAAGTACCGGAATCGGTCGAGGAGATTGAGGAGGAGACGCCTCCGACGTTGATGACGGATTGGTACGCGTTCACCGGAAGCAAATACGTCGAGTTGAACAAGTACGGAAACGAGCGTGAGGAGAATTTCAAGAGGAAAAACCCAAAATTCAGGAAGCAAATCAACAAGTCTGGTCAGAGGAATTTCAGCACTCAATCGCGTAGACCCTCCATGATTCCGAGATTGGTGAAGAAGTATTCGACTGGAGTTGCACGCGCCGACGACGACAAAGATCTCTATAAACGGAAAACGTTGCCAATTTTGGTTCCAGCCAAGTTTCCAATTGGCATCGAAAAGAAACAAACTATGAAAGATGCTCCACCTCTAAGAAGACTCAGGAAGGTTGTGCACAGCCAACCGATTAAAGCAATGTCCGAAGCTGAAGGTTTTGACAACAAGAGAGCCGACGATGACGTGATTTTGAAAAGGAAAGCCCTACCAGCCATCCCTTAAATAGTTTATCATATTTTTTGTAATTGATCTTTTGTCGAGTAAATTTGATTTTTGAATTGATTTTGGATTACCGGATTAATGATCGATTAAATATTTTTAAACATTCTGTAACTAATAATACATCGGGAAGTGCTTCTGAAACTCAATGCCTTTACGTGATGCCAAATATTATTTATATATTTGGATGAGAGAATAATGGAAGTTTTTCAATACACTTTATACATACATGCTTACATTGCAGTTCTTATTTGATTGATTCAAATTAAATTCGCATTAAATTGAATCAAAATTCAACAATAATGCTTAGTTATGACATAATAACATGTTTTCCATAATTAAAATTGAA
Source organism: Nicrophorus vespilloides (assembly GCF_001412225.1). NCBI lineage: Eukaryota > Metazoa > Arthropoda > Insecta > Coleoptera > Silphidae > Nicrophorus > Nicrophorus vespilloides. Next base: position 117,776 of record NW_017096383.1, read on the forward strand.
AGGAACTTACTAATTAATACTATGCCAATAAAACATGGGTAAAACACATAAGGTTAATAGACAATTATTAATATTTTAACTTGAATATTTGTTTATAAGTGTTTAGTTTCAATTCTTATTCGTCTTAGTCTTCAGTTTATTTTTCTTAAGTTTATACTTTTCCTTTACTATTGATACTTTTATTCAATTCAATTGCTGTTATAATCTATTTTCTTGTGCCTCTACTATTTTCGTCTACTTTTGATACTTAGTCTCCAGTTCAAATATCATTATTTGACCTTATATAACCTACAGTATGAAGTTCATCATTTACAATGTAAATACTTTGCTAAAAAATATAATCCTCTTTTCTTTGTCCTTTTGGTACTTACACTTCAGTTTCAATGACTACTCTTTTCATTGAAATTATTACTATTTTTACTATTTTCAAACATTCTTATAATATAGCCTTTATGTTTAAAGTGTTTAATATTAAATTAATTACAATAGAAAAACAGAACTTTTGTTTTGTAATAACAATATTTACTAAAGAAATAATATCTGGGAAATCCTGAGTTTAAGAAGCACCAATTATCAATTGATGCGCTTGTTGGAAAAACATCAACATCCCCAAAATTTCGATACATAATTAAATTTTAATAGATTTTTGCATCACAATGAAATTCCGCGCAATTGATTATTTTGATAATAAAGTTGTTGCCTGCAAGCATTTTAATTGTTTTCGTGGTAGTTAGACATGTGGATACGAAGAGATGTTTGTGTCCGTCGGTTAATCAGTGAAGTGGTGATTTTTGCATAGATCCTTGAATCACTTGGTGTGGGCAACCTTTTCCGTCCAGACGCCGACTTTTCCCTACTAACAACAGGCAGAAAGCGCGTCTCCCTCGGCGAAGCCATTCACAAAGCAAAGATCCAAGTAGACGAGAACGGGGCTACCGCTGCAGCCGCAACGGCAGTCTTCACATTCAGAATGATGAACGAAATTCAACCGGTTGTCTTCAACTGCAGCAGACCATTCGTCTACCTCATATACAACAAACGCATGCACACCGTCCTCTTCACGGGAATTTACAGAAAACCCTATTGAGAATACTCAATTAAGAACACGCTCGGCAGCTTCAAATTACTAAAAAAAAAAATAATAATAATACATGTGTAAATTTAATGCTTATACTACGGGTAGTTTTATAATTATTTTCACTATTTTTTCTTCGTTCTTTTAAGAACGGACATTGAATTTGTTAAATAAAATATATGTGAGATTATGCTATGCCTCCTCATGTGTTCCGTATCTTTCTGCTTTGTATTTTTTTAGATCTTGGAAGCTTTAGGTGTCGGCAATTTGTTTACGTCCTCTAGCGACTTCTCCACTCTGACCAACAGCAACGTTTCCCTCGGAGATGCTTTCCACAAGGCTAAAATTGAGGTGACCGAGGAGGGAACGAAAGCTGCTGCGGCGACGGTCCTCTTCACTTTCAGGTCGAGCCGACCTGCAGAACCAGCCCAATTCAACTGCAACCATCCGTTCGTTTACGTGATCTACGACAAAGTAGAAAAGGCCCTTCTATTCACGGGCGTCTTCAGGAGACCTTACTAATCCAATAGAAGAAGTAAAAAAAGAACACGATAGATATCCAGATTCTCGCAACAAGGAATCCTCTTTATTTTTTCTTGTACATAATTTGTTTTTAACTTCTTCCATTATTATTTTTTTTTGTAATGTTAGTTTCTATTCTGTTAGATACACTATTTAATGACGATTATATCAAATAAAACATGATAATTATTTATTTAATTCTCTTCTGCATACTTTATTTTTTTTATACATTTAGTATTAAGTTATGATGTTAGTTAAGTTGCATACACTCTAGAATCTTGTATTTTACTTTGTATTCAATATTTGATAAATAAATAATATTATTTAAATTACTTACAAATAAGTATTTATAAACATAATTTGTTTAAAAAAAACTATACTTTCATATGTTTATATAGTACTTTTTCACAAAATTATGTTTGGAAATTTTGTAAATTTATTTAAACAATTGAAATTTGCTTGTTAACATTTGTTTGTTATAATTTTGTAAGAAATAATGCGTTAGTGAATTGATTTTATATCATAATGTCTGTTTCAATCGTCAATATTATAAAAGTATAACAAAATACAGTGGAACCTCGATTAACGAGTTCCAAAATATCCGGATTTTTACTCGTATCGTGAAACATAGTGACGATGAGAAGAGAAGTATTTTTGAATATGTTTCACTATACGAGTAAAAATCCGAAAATTTTGGAACGGATTAAACTCGTTAAGCGAGGTTCCACTGTACTTGTATAATATTACTAAATACTCGAAATACAATAGCTATGTTACAACTTTTACAGAAATTAGTTATGATGTTATAAGTTGAATAATAACTACTTTTTACAATACTCTATACAATAGAAATGATGTAATAATAAGCTTTTGGATTTTAAGACTGAATTTACAGTATGTTGCAGTGAAAGTAATGATTCATATCTAATATATAATTCAAAACTAAGTACATAGTCTATAGCCCTTCCGGAAGTACCCCAACGCAATTAATATTTCATAGGAATCTAAAACTAATTACAACATGAATTTCAAGGAAAATGAAGTACTTTGTGCAAAGTATTATGCGAAATAATAAATACTAAAAGCAATTTAACATAATTATGAAAGAAACTTGAATAAGAAATGAACTTTTACATGGAAATTGACAACAAAAAGTAAATTAATTATTCAAAAAGCAGTAAATATTGTAATTTTAATAACAAATATAATAATATTAAAAAAAATTTAAAGAATTATTCAATTCAATTTAAAATGTATATTTGGTTGCATATTATTTAACATTAAATTATTAATAATTATCGAATTTGTATACATTTCATAACCATTATTTTTTATTTATTAAGTTAGGTAATTATATCATATTTAATATTGAAATAAAAACAATGTACAGCTCACTAATAAACTAAAAAGAAAAGGTTGTACGTAAATTGAAATTGAAATCAAGTTGTTTAACAAATGAATGTAGGAAATATCTTAATCGTTTGCTATTTGTCAAATAGAAGATAAGAAGAAAAAAATGTAAACTTCAAGAAAGTTATTCCATTACCATTGGCGCCTAGATAAGACCTTCCTGTCCTGTAGAGTTTGAATAATCAACCATTAACTATCTCAATCCACTTTGTATAATTATTTCATTTTTATAGTAATTATGATGAGGTCAGAAATTTTATTGTTAAATTATATTTTCAATAAAAGTTTGAAAAAATGAACAAGTTACTTCAGCTAACGAAGCATTATTGTATTACAGTATTCAAGTGTATTGTCTAGTCAATATCGTCTAAAATAGTCATTGTAGCTATGATAATAAAACGGAAATCAACGCTAATGTAAGCATTAATTGCTCAATTACATTATTCATCAATATACAGTAATAACTCGCATAGTGCTGCTTCGATCTGTCCGGATTGACTATATATCAGTACCTCGCTTAATGCAGCTTCGATCAGTGCGGATTCACTAAATTTTAATTGACAAAATTTAAAAAAATGTATATATAAATAATCGGTTTCTTTTTCCCTTATTTCATTTTCTTCAATTGCATATAGAAATGACATTTTGCTCAAAGGACCAATGATCTTCTATATTGATTATTGATAGTTCAAAATTTTGAAATGTTTGTTTCTTAGATTAAGAAAATAAAACATGAGTAAACGTGGAGCATCTATAAGGAATGTGTAAAGGAGTTCGTTCACAAAGCTGGAGAGGCGTATATATACAAGAAAATTTGTTATGAAAACGAGGGAGTCGGTTCTCAGAGGACAACATTAAGAAAGTAGTAGACATTAGTTAGTTTTACTATTTGAAGACCCTAAACAAATTTTCATTTGCACGCTCCAGCATTGTAGTTCCGCCACTGGCATGTACACTTGTTACTCAGAAACTGAGTCGAATTTGCACTTTCTATTATTAGTCATTCGATTTAAATATTACAATAAAAGAATGTTAGCAAAGAAAAAAAGTAGGTTTGAACATCTGTTTCGTGCTAATCGTCAACAAAACGTGTTTGACCATTTCAAAATCAGGTAATGGATTAGTATAAATCGTTGGAATTTCAGCAATTCTTGCAAGTACAAAATAATATCTCGTCTAAATTTAGATTTTACAGGTAGACGAGTGACCTTCCCATTCACATTCAAACGGTTTTCGACCATCCGTATCCGTTTGAAAATTTTATGAATACATAATTCTCATGCGGAAGTGACGTGCACATTTCGTGTACAATTACATACAAACATTTACTAGTCAGTTTTCAAATGATATTTTATAAATTGTTGTTATTTAAGTTTTGATTCAATATTTACTATATCGCAAGTTAATATCAAGTAAAGCTAAATATAATTAAGAAATAAACTTTTAAATTTTAACATATAAACAAAAAGCTAAATTCAATCAATACTTTTGTTGAGAATAGTTTAAGGTCGTTGCCCTATTCTGGGCGTGTAATGTAATGACTAATACAGCAATACCTTACATAGTGCGCCTTTCATCAGTCCGGATTTACTACAGTTTGCTTTAGAAATTTCAAATCAAAGAAAATTTTCTTTAATTTCAAAAAATTCGCATCTTTTTCCTTTGAACAGTCAAGTCTGCACTGTTTATTTGTATGTCGTTTTGTAGTCCTCGATTAGTCCGGTTTCAAACAGTCCGGAATGTTCAATTAACTAAATTTGTAATGTTTATATTGATGTACATTTTCAATTATAAATTTATTGTTTACTTTGATTTAGTTTCAAAGAGTCCGGTATATTGGCGGAACCGATTACCCGCACTATATGAGGTATTGTTGTACACATTTATAAAATATGTACCAAATTGGAAATGTTTAAATCAAATATTTTCAATATAAAAATTACATAAGAAACAGATTTATTTTTATTTTCATTTAGTTTTAAACAGTCCGTATATTGGCAGAACCAATTACCCGCACTATGCGAGGTATTTCTGTAAATATATATTTTACAAATACAATTCACCAATTTTGAAATATTTATATAAAAATTTTCAATAAAAAAATACCTAAGAAATCAAATTTATAGTTTACTTTGATTTACTTTCAAATAGTCCGGATATGCACTATGCGAGTTATTTCTGTAAATATATATTTTACAAATACAATTCATCATTTTTGAAATATTTATATCAAAATTTTCAATAAAAAAATAACCAAGAAATCAAATTTATTGTTTACTTTCATTTAATTTCAAACAGTCCGGATATTGGCGGAACTAATTACCCGCACTATGCGAAGTATTTCTGTACACATATATTTTACAAATACAATTCACCAATTTTATAATATTTTTATCAAAATTTTCAATAAAAAAAATACCTAAAAAATCAAATTTATTGTTTACTTTCATTTAATTTCAAACAGTCCGGATATTGGCGGAACCAATTACCGGCACTATGCGAGGTATTTCTGTACACATATATTTTACAAATACAATTCATCAAATTTAAAATATTTATATCAAAATTTTCAATAAAAAATGTCCCATTTTGAAATACCCATAAATTTATTGTTTACATACTTTTAATTGAAAAAATAACCTCAATTTTCCCATTGCGTAACAAACAAAATTATTCTGTATTATTATTCTATAATGTGGCATGATTGCAGCAAAGTTCAGAGTGGAATAATAACAGAGTGAGTCAGCAGAAAACGTCCCCCCGTTTCTTCTGTAAATTTTACATTTTCTCGCAATTCCCAATTATTTTCGTTATTTTGTGCTATTTTTAGTATAACGATGTTTAACAGAGAATTTTTAATTGCATAATTGCGTTTTTCTTTCGAGCAAACACGTCCATTCGGTTTTGCGAGAAAGCATCAAGTGTGCTTACGCAATTGGAGAAAATTCTCATTTCTGTCCGAACGGATTTTATTCGTTGGCTTCGTTAAATGGTAATTGATCCAATGCTTTTGCATGAAATTTACACATGCGACATGTTTCTAACAAGTGTACAACAAAATAAAATGGAATGAAATTGATGCGAAAATTTGAATTCAAATTTTCTGCTTGTTATTTATAATTTGTTATATCATCAGGTTAATTACAAAAGAAAAAATAGTTAATTAGACTATTACAAAGTAATAATGAAAGCGTATAAACAACACATGCGTTTACAATAAATTAAACGCAGTTGTTTGTACCAAAAATGATTCATCGAATTTCCCAGGACTGGTATCTAGATATTTCTGAACTGAAAGAAAACCAGAGATGATTAGATTTATAAAAAAAATCCAATATGTATGTCAACGAAACAGTACAAATTACAGTACAAAAAAATATGTTTACAGCACAAATTAAATTTACTTGTATTTGAGTGCAAAATAATATAGAACCCGATTCTGAATAAAATGAAGTTTGAAATTTATTATTGAAGTTGGCAATCTTTGCAGTATTTTCCAAGTTGAGGAGAAATTTAAAATTAGTGCAAATGTAACCTTGATATTGTAACAGCAAAACAACCGTGTAAAATGACGTATCGTATAACGCGTGCAAATTCTGTTACAATGTGAATACAAATTTTATGTTTTGAAGTATTATTTAAATCGATTTAAAATTATTTATATTTATGTATTTACTATGATACAAAACAATATAATTTGAATGAAATTTATTTAAAATACAAATTTAACTATTTAAAAACTATTCAAGATTGTAAATCTTTGATACTTAAGGTAATTTAAACATTAATATTTTAAATTTTTACCCAACATTTTTATTTGTAGTTGTACTATGACCCTTTTGCTAAGTGTATTTCATCTGTTTCTCGCTTTGACACAAGGTGACAGCTGTCATTTCATAACCTAAAATTGACTCGGCCCAATGTAATGTCAAATATGGTGATATTTATTATTTCAAAATTCAAAATTTCTCTATTTAAAAAGTTGGTTATAATCCTGTCAAATGTCATATAAATAATATATTTATAATTTTTAAATAATATTTCGAATGTCATGTGAAAATGTTATATTATGATGACAATTATTGAAAGAAAACCAAAGTTTCATGAATTTTTTTACTGTTCTGAAACAATTAACCCAACAATTATTACTATCTTTTTCAAACATTTCGATTGTAATGTCAAATGTCATATTATTATGGCATTTCATATTAATAAACAAACAAAATGTATTTATTATATACAAGAATATCTTGATTTTATTTTCTTGTTATTCAATACTTTAATGAGACAGTTGGTGTCAAAGAAACAAGTTTATCTCATTACATGTTCTTTTTTCTTATTCTCCTGTTTTGTAGTGATTCACATTTATTATTTCAGAAATTATGGTTTCAGCATTTTGCATGAATCATTTTTGTTTTTCTTTAATATCACTAAGTTATATATAATGTTTAAATTTTACCATTTCTGTATAGAATCTTGTTTTTAATTTAAAATATTTAATATTATACGGATTTCACAGTTGATAAAAATCAACTTATTCTTCTTGTTATGGTAAAATAACTGTCATAATGAGAATGCTTATATTGTGTAAAAGAAACTTGACTTTATATGAGTTAATTTTCTTAATAACCAAAACATATATTATTTTATTAAAAAATATGCATTTAGGAAGAAAACAAGTTGCTTATGAATATAAAACTGCACATTGAACAAGTGAATGACATGGCGTTAAAGTCAAAGAAAAATAAAACGAATAGAATGGAAACATTTTGAAAATTTCTTCAATCAAAATAAAAAAAAAAAACATGAAATGCTTTCAGTTGCAATTTCGGTTTGATATGTTGTGTAACGTTGCAGCAGCAGCGTAATAGCGTATGTTTCAATTTCGTAGCAAGCAAATAAAAAGAAAGAATGAAATGAATGATAGGTGACGCGTAGACCACTGATACATAGCATGTCTTGTGCCAAAGTTCATGGAATCCCGGATCATACGATGTGACGTCACGACGTCGCCACGTGACCGACGCCGCCAGATGGAGCTGTCCTCCGAAAACAATCGATCTTTTGAATGTTTGTAGAGGGGGCGGTGCTCTCCCGAATCGAATTAGGATCGTCGAAAAGGGAATAAAAATCGTGACGAAGATGACGGTATTGGGTTCAAATAACGTTAGAAATTTGTTCTGCATGAAGAGGGTCGTTGTTTGGTAGACCGATTGTATCTTGAATGGGATACCTAAGCCGAAATTCGAAGAAATACAAACCTATTGTTGGTAGGGAAAGACCGGGTTGGGAAAGGTGGAGAAGGGGCGCACCGGCGTTCGGCCTCATTCCATTTCGAACTGCTCCGAAAGCCGGTAGCAGGGTCTAAGAACTCTCGTGCTTTTCAGTTCTTCTTAGTTGTCCATCCGATCTTTTAACATTCAAGACCAATAAAGAGTAAATAAACGCGCGCGAGATCTTTTCGTTTCGTGTTTTTTCACCCAGTGTTGTTCAGTTCTTGAGTGGTGCTTCTTCCGTTGAATCACCGAAGGATGTTGGGTAAGCATCATTGACTTTGTGGTGCTTCTATTTTTGTTTTGTATGAATTGGTTCTTCACCTGCCGCCTCCGCAATCTGCATAGATGGTGATCTAAATTTAGATGAATCTGTGTGTAAACTTTTCGATATTCTAAATAGATTGGAGGGGTGAAGAGATAGGATTTTGATAGAGCGAGAGAAAGGCTGTGAAAGGTTGAGAGAGCGAATAGTGTGTGTGTGTCTGTGCGTTACACCTCATCAGCACTTATAGGTTATGTCTGTAACAGATTTGCAAACTACTACGAGGCCGCCAACGAAACACAGCACAGCCACGATGTCAAGGAAAAGGACGAGGAGCAGATCCGAAGACAACATCTACGGACAATCCAAAATCCAATCCCTCAACCTGGTGAGTGTCATAACCTAGAAACACCCCCTAAAAATGGTGCTTTCTATCTGCTGTTTTATATAAATATATAAATGTGTCTGTCTGTCTGGTGTGTGTACATGCATCTGGTGCCATATGCCAATTTGGACGACTCGGCTGGATTGTACAATGTGTATACTAGAGAAAATATAAATATATAAAAAAAAGGCTGTGCTCTATTTCGCTCCCAAACGCTGACGTGCCGTTGCTTCGTTTTATAATAAACTCTATGTAAAAATAAAACTGTTCCATAATTTTCAAAACGATTAGCATACAATCAAAATCGTATACGTAAGTTACGGATTTGCATCGTCATTTTAAAAGAATCATACTGTACAGTCATATCAACATATGCACTCATAACATCTGACATACTTCAAGTAACGTCAGTATCGACGATCCTGTAAATATGTCATAGGTGCTTTGTTTTTGGCATTTGGGTGAATTGGGTCGATGTTGGGCGTAACTCATTATAATTGATGCAACACGGCATCTATTAAAGAATGCAATTATTAATTTAATTAAGGTGTTAACTGATCTAATTATAATCCAACGTAACAGCAGCTTTTTTTTTTGATGTGATTGAAAAATGTAAACAAAACGATATGGAAATTCGAAACTCGAGATGCCAGGTGTTCTGTGCAAACATTGTAAACGCTCCCAGACGGTCTGACCATAAGAAAAGCCGACAAGTAAAAGTTGCAGACATTCCACGGCTTTTAAACATCGGTCGTCTCTATGGTTTCGTGTCGATGAAAATCAATTGCGACGTCAAGACTCGTAAGATAATCACCATGGCAACTTTGCATTGTTTGCATGGTAACCATTTTATTATTTGCACATATATTTTCTTTAAATTATTTGCTCAAATATTGCGAATTCCATTTAATCCTTTACTGAAACGTCTTTCGATGACCAGGAAATACGTATTAAAACATGTTTATTTCATACAAATTGCTGATTTATTAGGTTCGAAAAAGTTATCAACAAATTTGTAAGCATTTCTTTTACTTTTTTTATTTATTGATTATGATTTTACATCAACACATGTTTTATCACGAAAGGAACGGTTTTTTTTTGCAATTTTTATATAATATAACAAATGATAATACTTTTTATTGTCATGTAAACAAATTTGTATGAAAATTAAAATTTTGATTAGTATTTCATTTTTTATTTGCTATTAAATATATCGACAACATATGCAATTATTGTTAATAAATGATAATTATTATTGTTTGTCATGACAACTAACATTAGTCCTTGCATTGTTTACTTTTCACTGCATTAAAGCAACAATATATAATTACTGAAATGTCAATGTAAGATGAAAAACACATGTAATAGAAAAACAATTTACAAGAAGAAGATAACTAATTTCATGTATTCTTTCACGTGGTTATTGTGATTGAAATATATCGTTTTTGTACTGATGTTATCTAACGGTGTTTGTATAAACTATAGATATTACGTATATTGTGTATCCATTATTTGTTATCTGGATTATCTCATGTGTGTGTAGTCGTTTTCGCGTAATCGTACGGCCGATGAAATGTCCTTCGTTTTCTCTAGCTTTTTTTATTCCTCGTATTATCCGTAATAATTGCAGACGTTTACTTCATTGCGTCGGCTTTCGATCCGGTTTTTTCATTCGAAAGTAAAAATGCACGTCATGTATCAAGTAGAAGATGAAATAATACAGGTGTTAAAATATTATAATATTAACTGTAATAGAATGTTATGTCATAAAATATAAGAGAAGAAAGAGAATTAATTTTAATCAAACAAAGAAGAACTTTGAGTATTTATATAAAATTTGATGTATTTATATAAAAAACTAAAGAACTAAACAATTGATTAAAATTTTTAAATAATTAATAAGTATCATTATAATTCTTGTAAAAATATTATAAAAACTATAAGGAAACAAACCTTAAAGCAGCATTGATAACTAGAAAATACAAATCCTAACCTATTTACTTAGCTAAAAGGAGATGAAAAACAGGGTCAATCGATGAGTGAAGTCAACGGTCGGAAGGGGCAGTTTTCTCTTGAGGATAATATCATTTCTCGTTGGATCATGGAGTAAACATAACTCGTGTTTGCCAACAAACTTCGCCAAAGATTCTTTGCGCTTCCAAAGCAAGATCAAACGAAACGAAATGTTTGATGTTTTATTTAACATTAGTAATCAAAATCTCATATCTATTCGAAATACATTGACTAAAGAAAACTAAAAGTATAATATTTTATCGAAGAAATAGTTTTCGTTTTGTGTTGTGATTAATAATGCATTAGTTCTCATTTCACGAATTCCCAATTTACGAAAATAATTTTCAGATTACAAATATACGATTTAATTAATGTATTATGTAAATGTGTAGTCTCACTTTAGGAAAGAACTAATTTATTTATTTACGAAAGTACAAATTGATTTGTAAAAGCATGTTTTTACTTTATGAATTACCGATTTACGAAAATATTAATTTATTTTGTAAAATCATATTCTCACTTAACGCATTTCTAATTTATTAAAGTACGAATTAATTTCGTAAAGGCGAGTTCTCACTTCACGAATTCAACAAATTTATTTTGCATTACGAATTCTCGATTTACTAAAGTACAAATTTATTTTTTAATGGCATGTTTTCACTTTACGAATTCCCAATTTACTAAAGCACTAATTCATTTCATAAACTCGTATATTTCACTTTACGTTTTCCATATTTATTAAAGAACAAATTTACAAAATAACAAATTAATTTTAAAAGGCTTTATATTTATACAATCACTATTTTTACGTTTTTTTGTATCTATTTAGTCTCGATTTGTCCGGATTATGCGAGTTATTTCTGTACACAATATTAAAATTTGTGAAAAACGTAATAAAATGCGAATTGTCGAGACAATTTTATGCAAAAAGGTAAATGTCCTTATGTTTCATTAACTACGGTCGTTACATTTGCATTTTCGCTGGGCGAGGAGAAAGAAAAGAAACGTGCATAAATAAATGCATGAATCAGCCAAAACGAATGAAAAAAAAGTAACGAAGAAGTGAATACTCGGTGGGTTTATGTAACTGCACGCGAATCGAGCACGTGTAACGGGCTTATATATATTTTTTGTAGAACATGTCCATTCGAAATCGACATTGCGTAAAACTAATTATTACAAAAGGTTTTAATTAACGGTATTAAAAAAATAATGAAAGAAAATGTAATTTCGTAGATAATCTTCTGTTGTTTCGTGTTGTTTACGTACACGATTATTTATTTCTAAAAAAATCAATCTTATTGCTCTTTCATTGTGACTATCTTATAAAACATTAATGTTTCTGTTGATTTTTATTAAATTCAAAACATTAGAAATTGTAGAGTTTTAATCTTATAAAGTTTATTGATTCAACTCCGCATCTGGCCTGTATTATCATATAAACATTAATGTTTATGTTGCATTTTTTTTTATTTCAAAACATTAGGAAATAAGAATTGTAGAGTATGAATCTTACATAGTTTATTGATTCAACTTCGCATTTGGCCAGTCAACAATTTGAAATAGATGTGACGCATGTGTATGTACAGTGTTTAATGCGCCATTAGATTATGTTTGTGCTGCGAACACAAAACCACTGATACACATTTTGTGCGAGTGATGAAAATAACGTTAAGTTATTAACAACATTACTCATACCATAATATAGAAATTTTCTGGATTTTATTACAGTTTTTTTTTTAAATATTGTTAAATTTGATCTATAAATACATATTTAATACGATACGATAAAACCGATACTTTTAGTCAATTATATCATTCTCAGCATTAGTTATATGATAATATGTTTTTTTTTAAATTTATTTATTTTACAATTAAATATTATAAAATTCATACTGATATTTAATGTAGGAATGCATCTTCACACTTAACTACATTACGAAATGATGATGATGTAACTGAAGAATTATTTATAATAGACGTGGTTGTTAAGAAATTGCGTATATTTCTATTTTTGTAAGAATAATGAAGTACTATTTTTTTCTTCTTGTGTTGAAACCTATTTCCGGATGTAGTCTCGGGCTGTAAACTCATTAGTTATGTTCGGTGGATGATCGAAAAGGTCACGAGATAATGTCTTTCTGCGTGTCGTCGTCCGTCCTTATCACGTCTACGGAGATAGAAAAGTTCGGATTGGGGATACCTTTCGATGTCTATTTTTAAACATTATTTCCATTATCAAAAAATGTTATTATTTTAAACGAAATACATACACACGCCTGACGGATTTAGAACAGGATACTCACTCAATTCACTAACTCTCCTCTCACAATAGTCATTCAATCGGGCAATCATTGAAAATCGCGTGATACGTTCAATAAGTCTCCACTGCGGTTCGGCCAACCGTTGTTCATTATCCAAGTTTAGATTTGAATGATTTAAGCAAAAATAATTTTTCAACTTTTTAGTCGCAATCAATTGTTTATATTATTAATTTGTCGAGGCTTTGAAGCAAAGTGACAGCTGTCATTTAGCTTAAAGCAAGGTAACAGCTGTCATTTAGCTTAAAGCAAGGTGACAGCTGTCATTTCATGACCCATTAAAAGTTTGACAGGACGCATAGGTTGAGAACTTCTGTTTTTAGATCATCGTATATTTAAAAATTCTTTGTAATCTATTTTGTAAAATTTAAAATTTATCAATAATTTATAATAGAAAATAATTCAAATTTCTCAAAATAGAAGAATCTTTTTCGTAATTTTGTATTTTAACTTAATCAAGTATTTTTTTGCATTAAAAGCAACGTACACACTATTTTAGATAAATGACAATGTATTTATTTTGTAATAGATTAGTTTAATAATTGAATATATACCAGTGTTTCTCTACAAAAAAAAACTTTGATATTGCTTGAGGTAAACAGTTTTTTCATTATCGACTAATTTTACCAAAAAAAGAAACGTACACACTATTATAGAATGTTTCAAATTAAAGGGTGTTCCAAAATTAACGCAATGTTTGAATTTGCCGCCATTTCTGCAGTAAAGTGTTGGCAACTTCCCAAAAAAAACAATTTGACAATTTATTGCTCAAATGGCGGCTAATTCAAATCGTGCGTTTTAGGACACCCTTTATATTTATTTAAACTAAAATTGTAATGCTATGGTTTTCATATCTTAAAAGATTTTGAATAGTAAAATTTATTTTTGTAGCTTGTTCGGAGCGTTCATTAATGTATTAAAACAGCGTTTCTCAACCTTTTTGTTGCGCGACCAAACATATTTGTTTGTAGTTCAATTGCTAAGTGTATTTCATCACTTTCACTTTGACACAAAGTGACAGCTGTCATTTCACGACTCAGTAAAAATGTAACTTAATAGGCTAACTAAAAATACATTTTGTTATAACATTTTTTTTTCTTCATAAATATGAGAATTCCATATTTTTAATAAATGTTAGATAATCACTACAGTTTATTAACTTCCCAATTGTTTATAGTTAGGAGTATTTCACAATTTCGTCACTTTGACGTAAGGTGACAGCTGTCGTTTAGATACCTCTTAAGAAAAATAACTCGACCTAACACTCTATTAAAATATATTTGGACTAAAATACATTTTGTTATAATATAACACTTCTTTCCTTCATAAATATGGGAATTCCATATTTTAATAAATAACTAAAGTTTATTAACTTCCCAATTGTTTTTAGTTACAGATAAAAATAGAGTATTTCATTAGATCCTAACTTTGACGCAAGGTGACAGCTGTCATTTAAAGACCCATTAAAAAATATCACTCGACCAAAATTTTGTGTTAAGAAACGCCAAGTTTTGTTTGCTCTATATAAATATGGAAATTCCATAACAAAATGATAAAAGTTGCAGATGTAATTATTTGTGGTAATTCCAAGTACTCAAATAAATAAACTTCGTCAATCCAACGTAATTATTGTTGTTTATTCATTAATTAATTTTGCTTTCATAATAATCACTTTAAAGTCTTAAAATAAGCAGACGAAATGAAAACATTTTAAAACTTTTTACTCGAAATATATTTGACATTGAAAAATGTTTATATTGTTAAAAAGGTTAATTAAACATTCTTGATTTTGTTTATATTGAATTTTATGATTGAAAGATTTTTAGGTTATGTAATAATAAATTACTATTCAATCAAATTAATTTATATGAAACAGTTATTATATTTCATTATTCATATTTCATTTTTTTTTTGTAATATTTTGTGTTCATTAGTTATGAAATCACTAAATTATTCAATCACTTAAAATAACATTTTTTATTTTATTTTTTTGGATTTCCGTTATTAATATTTATTTATAATTTGTAATCAAGTAACAACAATGTACATAGCTAGTTAATTATATATTTTTTTAATTTTGTTAATGATTTGGATATGCTTTATAAGCTTATATTTTTGACTTAAAACTGTTACTAAATCCAATATAAAGTTACATAATTCTTTTCCATATTACCAATTTACAACTTCTAAAATATGTACTGTAAGTTGTATAATAATGACGTTTGGATTAATTCTTCTTATTTTTAGCTTTCTTTCTATTTTTATGTCACTGCCAATTATTCATGTCGAATTTGCGATTCAAGCTTAAATTTTCGCTCCGTCTGACGCAGACTGAATCGATGAGGTAACTAAAACCACTTTAGAAAGCAGTCCAAAGTGCGATACATTGATTACTCATCGAATAAAACTGTAATTTAAATATAACAACTTCAATTTTTTCACTCACTTGAAACTTACAATCAAATGATAGTTTATTTTTGTCTCATTAAAAAAAAAACTTTTTGTTCAGTTACGCACACATTCCAGTGCGTATATCGATTTTATAATTCGATTAGGTCGTCGAACTATTTTGGTTGTCCACCGAATGTCAAGGCTGCCTACGCTCGGTCGAACATCGATTTTGGATATGCCAAAAATATTGTTTCTTGTTTTTTTTTCTTCTAATTGTAATTGATGACGTTCGTTCGTACGCCTTGACCAAAAAATAGATTCATGTGAAAATACATTCAAGGCTACTTTACTTCCAGTAATTGTAAGGTTTATAATTGTGCTCATACACATTTTTTTATGTGTAAAAAGTAAACGACCTTCATTCAATATACTTGTACTTTTTATTTAGCATCTTTAGAAAAATTATATAATATTCAAGGACACGAAGTATAAAGATCTTGAAATAGTTTATGTTGTAAAGAATAGTTATGGTTTTAATATTGTACTTCAAAACTATATCTAAAATTATTTTTTTTATTATAATATTTAAGAATAATTAGACAATTATTTCATATTTAAAATAACAAATTATCAAAAACTTTATTAAATAGTTTCAATGTTCTTAATGTAATTTAATTTCAACCAGAACTGAACCGAAATTTGTTGACAAACCGAAACCAAATCTGGAACGATAAACATTTACTTGGAAGGTAACCGTAAACCGGAACGAAATTAAGTTCGGTTCGATTCTCTGCTTACCATACTTTATCATGGTTTTCACTTTTATATATGTTAAATTATATCTCCTTGTAAAAAGTTTAGAGAGTTTAGAATTTTCTTCATAACTCCGGGAGTTTGTAAGTCGGGGATACCTGTATTAATAACTGTTGCTTTGTGGTTTTCCCAATGTTTAAAAAAAGAAATACCAAAAATTTTGTTATGAATTTTATGTTGTAGATATTAATTTGTATACTTTTGATACCATCGTAGATAACTAGAATCTATAAACTATCTTGATTTATCAATACGTATCTGTTTGATACAATAATCGTGACTAATAAGTGAAAGCAGACAAAACCTTCGAAATCATAAGTATATTACGTACTAAATACTCATAACATTGATATGTTTGAACTTCACATTTTTTTTTGTTGCAAAAAATTTGAAAATTCAATATAGATTTATATACATGACAATTAACCGAAATATTTGAATATTACCTAAAAAGAAATAACATTTAGACTTTGAAATCATTTGCAGAATGATCATCACTCATCAGATAAAAGTTACTTTTTTCAATCATTTTAATATTATTATAATCAAACTTAAATGTTTGCTTACAAATTTCCTATGAAAACAAAACAATTAAAATCATAAAATAGTGGTTCTTCTATTTATACTTCAAAAACTAATCAAATTATTAATTATTATTTATTGAAGAAAAAAACTTAAGATTAGTTAAATAATTATAGAACGTAATATAATGTTTGTTGTTTGTGATTTATATATATAAAAAAAATAGACGTGTGTATGTTATTTTGATAATCAATTTTTAGATTAGATTTGTCAAACATGTGAGATTCACTTTGTAAATATTATTTTTTACGCCTTAATCAATGTAAGTTTGAAATAATAATAGTTTTAATGCATTACAGAATGATTTTTTTTTTAATTTTATATATTTCAGTTGTCGTATTTCTAATTAGTAATATTTTCTTATAATAAATACATGACGTGCTACTATTACAGTAATATTACTTGACAGTTGGTTAGTTGACACCTGTCACTTAAATTATCAAGTACCTGTCAAGTCAGTTTTCAAATAATTGTAAAGTTGAAAGTAGTTCAGTAACAAGTTATACTTAATAGACGTTTTGAGGTTGAAAAACTTATGATAAATCCTTTGCAATAAGATAGAAAAGTGAACTCAAAATGAGTTTGTGAAGATTTGATTGACAGAATTAAAACAGAGATGAACTAAAACTTTTATGAGTTTTTCTACTGCTCAAGTGAATGCAAGAAGTCTTGGTAATATAGCAAAGAAAGAATAACTAAATATAAAATCTAGGAGAGATTTATAATCGTCGGTTGGCAGAGCACGTTGCAATATGGTCTTGCATTCCGCTGTTTTCTATTTCAGCCATTGGCCCAATTTTCGAATTCATTAACACCACTTGTTTTCGGTTTCCTACTCTATTATGAGCATATGAATTTTTGGCGTCCTCGCCAAGAAATTTCGAAAAGATTATTTAAACAAAGAAAGAGAGAGAGAAGACAATATAAAATGCACCGAGGCAACTGCAGATCGACCGCCGGAAATAGAATTATGCAACAAGCGCGAAAAAGAAAACGGAAATTTTTGTTTCCTATATTTGCTACATGATATAAAGTTAATTGTAATACTGCGCGCGCTTTCTGAAACGTTAATTTCTTTAATTGTCGTTCCATGGTTCAATTTTTTTACGTTACGAAATTTCGGTATATGCAACCAAATATACACAATGCATTGAACTTGATCATAGGTTTTGTATTAATTATTTTATTGTTATTATTCATGTCATGTTGCTCAGACACAAATGTTGTTATATCTTATGTCAAAGTTTGAAATAATTTATTACATAATCTCTATGGTACATAGAACATATGTAATGAAGTAAAAGAAAGTGAACTATGCAGCAATACCTCGTATAGTGCGGTTAATAATTTACTGAGCTGTTTGAAACCGCACTAACCAAGGACGCATAAAAATAAACAGCACAAAACTAGACTTGACTACATGGAATGAAAAGAATATATAAGTATAATTTTTTTTAAATTTATTTATTTTTACTCAATTCCGGACTATAGTGAACAAAAACTGATGGACACTATGCGAGTTATTGCTGTATTTGAATATGTACCCAAAATATAGTTTATTAGTCACGTCCTGTGAAGATTAGACTAGATAAATCAATACCCTTAGAATATATTTATTGTTTTATATATATCGAATAATACAGTTAAACGGATGTGACAAACTTGTCCATTTTTTATACAAATGTGTGAAGCAATCGATTTCAACGTTTTTAGGTGTTTCGTGTCGTTTCATTCATCTATGTTTGACAATGGGAATTGTTTCACTATCTAAAAATTATCGTATTTTTTGCACAAAAAGAAATATCCCCCGTTTATATCATCTTATATATAAGTATAAAACATTGAAACATTGATCGCATTTATTTGTGCATCATTTAGTGAAGTGAAAATGGTTATAACAAAAATCATATGATAATGATTGAATCTTTCGCGAATGAATCAGTAATACCTTAGTATTATAATATATTTATGATTATTATTATTTTTTACATATTTTTTTTGTGTATCAACGAATTTATTAAAAAAATAATTTATGTTAACAAACTGAAACTTTTTACTTCTTAATTAGTTCTTTCGAATAATTATTTTGTGTAACAAATGTACAAGTTATTACTATTAATATAATGTATACATTCATATAAGTACACCAGGGGTTGTTGACACATGAAAATACGATAAATACATATGTTTTGTTGTCGAACGAGGAAGGATTATAGAAGATGATGTAATCTAATCAAAGTTTTAAAATATATTCATTGAACGAGTCATTCCTTCAATAAATGATTCATACTAATTTAATATCTTCATTTGCATGCTGATAGAATAGAAAGAAATAACTGCTTTTTTTTGTAAATTTAAATATCAGAGAAATTAACTTCGAATGTTTTGTCTGCTCGCCGGAAATAATTTAGTAAAAGAAGCCTGTAGAAAAGTGGAAGGTCGATGTCACATGAAGGCAGGTCAGGATTTACGAGCACGTATTTTATATATATATATTTTCTATTCAATCTAAATTGGATTACGTTTCCATTTAAACTAATAAGAAGTAACTACAATTGCGACAACGAGTTTATTTAAAGATTGACAGTGAGTAAATATTTACTCTAATTGCTCCGTGAAGCAGAGAGGAGAGAGAAAAAATGTTTATTAAAGAAATTTAATTAAACAGAAAATATTCGTTTGATGTTTATATTTAGAATTAAGGACACGCAATATCTGTAGCTCAATTCAGTGTGGACACATTTGACGTTTCTGCCTAATACGTAATTTCAAGTGTATAATACATATACAATTATTTGCAGTCAAAATATTAACATTTTATGTACAGACAACATTTTATGTCATCTGTCATCATTTGACACATGGTGACAGATGACATTTCGCGAAAAAAAATTACGCAACCCATAGGTTGAGAAACGCTGGTTTATAATGTTCACTTTATGTTCTGTTTAATATTTCTTTATTCAATTTGAAATTTTACATACATTTCATTTGTGATGACATTAATGCAAAAAGTCCAGTTTCTTTCATTTATTTTTTAAATTTAAATTTTGCACTTTTTTTTTATAGAACTAATTTATATTTTAGTACAACTTTAATTGTACATTTATTAATATACAAATTAGTTATAATCAAAATAAAGTAATAATTTTTCTTTCAGGAATTTACGTGAAGAAATAAACTTTGCTATTGATTTCATTTGTTACCGCGCAATTTATATTTGACACACAATTTTACATTGACTGAAGTTTCTTAAGTGTGTTAAAAGGTTACATTAGTAGCAATTGATTCTGGATTTGACGTGTATGACATTTTATTATGTAACTGTAATAATAGTGTAATGATAATCGAATCGAAATTGTATAATGAAAACGTAGCAAAATACACAAAATGACAATTTGAGCTCAATGTTAGTCAAATTTTGACTAATTTTCATCAAAATAATCTTATCATTTGTTACAAAATTTGTATGATATAAATATACAATGTAAGTGTTAGGAAATATTAGAAAAATCATCTATAATGAATTATCATAATTGTCACTGTCAAATTATATTTATATCATAAAATGTTTATTTGTTTCCAATCAATCTAAAATTTGAGATTGATGAAAGTTTTCGAATAACCTTACAAAAATAAATCGATAATAATTGGGATGTTATTAAATGTCCATTGATTCTAAAAAAAATTTAGTATTAAAAACGTAATTTTTGAAAATTTTGCCAGGTTTTTGAAATATCTGAAGCTCCTCGTTTTGGTGCAAAAAATATTTTAGTAAGTAAATGTAAAAGTTATGTTAATCATTAAAAATGAAGGACGTAAAAGTAATGAATTCAAATTTTTATCTGGATTACAAAACTGTTGTTTCGTGAAAATGATTAAATTAAAAAATTAAACTAATGTTTATGTAATAAAACAATGAATTTGACAATTAAATAAAAATTGAAGACACACGTTGGTCGCCATGGGTAAATTCAAACTAAAACACTCTGTATAACTACATATTTTTTTTAACCATTTCGAAACTGGATTATTGTTAAATATTTGTAGAAGCAATTAGACTCTTACTGTTGATACGTACCGGTTAATATCGATGGATGAAATATTCCATCGCGTGTCTCGTCCATCTCACCATCTTTTCCCCCTTTGAATAATTCAGCGATGTTTTGATCAATCAATGAGCTTTTTCAATTCGAGCGGGAAACACAAACTATTCGAAATTAATTTCACAACACAACTACTAAGCTAACAAACCAAAAAATAAATATTAATAACGCATTATGTTTTATGCATGAAACTGAAGTGATAATACGTTTGATAACAACTTACACGTTTGTATTTCACGTATATACAGTCCTGTATGTTCGAGTATATAACGCAGGACGGCAGCGCCGGCAGTCTGACAACGATCGTGACAACCTAATGACGTTCGCGTTCCGCAACTTCAAAACCAACAATCCTCCGTTGTGAAATTGTTTATTTATTTCAGTTTTGTTTTAAATCTATTTTTAAATTTATAAAGTTTAAGTTTAATCAACGTTCGTTGTGAGAGTAGAAATAATGAAAGCAATATTTTACCAGCTGGAAGTAAGTACGGTGTTCGAAGTGATCGTTCATTGTCATTATTTCGAAAGATGTTTTAATAACTACAATCCGCAAGTATCAGTTTGCTTATTTTGCACCACATGACCCATGTTGCGTAATCTAACGATTAATGATTTTATATATTTCAGCATTGAAGTTGACATAATTCAACATCAAATTTGGAAAATTGAAATCAATGTTTATTTAATGACATAACAATAGAATTAATGTTTTTATCTTCGTTAATAATACAATTTTACAATAACCTATGTTAAACGTCAAAACAGCAATTTTTGTTTTGATTAACACAAAACAAATGCTAATTTGTGGTTTCGTTATCACATGCGAGAGATTAATAAGAAATCGTTTAAACTTTTCTTTCATGCTACTTGATTTCATTATTTTAAGTAGTTTATAGAGACAAATAGACAGAAAAGTTTATTAAAACCTTTTGTGAATAAAAAAATACATGTTTTCTGTGTATTTAATCTAAAATTTGATTTCAGATTTCATTTCAAAAAAAAATTATTCATTGACATTTTTTGTCGCTTTGGCTCTTAATTATAAATAATTATATTTTGTATTAGTTAGAAAATGTAATCTTTTATACTTTTCAATTTAATTAGTTTTAGAAATACTGCAGTATTATGCAATAAAAACATAATGTGCTTCGGAAATGCAAATTATTATGAGAAATGAAATAATTGTTCATTATGATTCAGTATTTTTCATTATCTATTTCCGCTTTTATTTTATATGCGAATGCAAGTTTTCTAAATTTTTGTTAATAACAACATTTTATCATTGCTTTTCTCCCAAAGCAAAATAAATTATTTAACAATTAGTTTATTTTTAAATTTATATTCACTATAAATTTAATGTCAACATAACGAACTTTGACCTATCCACATTAAACTACAATATGATTGTAAACGTATAGAAACCGGAAGTTCGATTAAGCTATTCATGACCTGACCTAATTCATTCACAATACAAGAATATTGAAATCACGCAATCCATGGCCAAGTTTTTTTTTCTTCTTTAATTAGTATCGATTTAGTGTAGATTTCTAAATTCTAGTGAATCCGAAAAGATTTTCATACCACAACGGTGCGATTTCATCTAAATCCACACATTACTGTTTAGTTTAGTGGCAAATCTCCGATAACGTTGTTTGAATGAAATCCGCGAATATCGCAAAGTTTATTTTTTCCCGTTATCTGCGTCCTCTATCTCTACACATTACATAAAATCATTTCAGTATTACTCAGTAAAAAAAATCGCCTGATTTGTTCAAAGTATTATCGATATAATTTTATTTTTCTATAATGATTTTCAACTGTTTCTAAAACAAAAATTTCGTAGATTTACGTGTAAAATAATATAATAATTATTTTTATTTTAAAATTTTTGAACGAGATGAATTAATTTATTTGCGTTTTTTTTTGTTTGTTATTGCAATTTTTTCTATTCAAAACGGAAACTACATTGTTTCATTCTTATCGGCGAAATAAGTTTTTAGAAATAAAACTTTAATAGTAAACAATAAATGTTTTGAAACAAAAGAAAACCTATTAACAAATAATTATGCTTTTCATTGCGGAGAAATGCGATATATTTTTGACATCGATTGTTCGAAATACGTTAAGTTTCTTTGCGAATGCAGTATTATTCACTAATTATCTCCACGAGCTCTCACTCACGTCTCGTCTCTTATCAATATTGCATCACAGCAATTACGTTATTTTTTTTATTATTATAAGATGGTTACGTTCAATCTCTGGCAAGATACAATCTTGTTCAAATAAAATCTCAAGGCTTTTTTTTCCTTAAAAATACGCTTTTAAAAGAATATTTTTATGAAAAAAAATAAGAATGCAAGTTTTCTAAATTTTTGTCAATAACAACATTTTATCAATGCTTTTCTCCCAAAGCAAAAGAAATTATTTGACAATTATAAATTTAATGTCAACATAACGATCTCTGACCTATCCACATTAAACTACAATATGATTGTAAACTGAATAAGAGAAAAAAAGATATATTTCTTAAATTTGAAGCAAAACGTTGAATACAATTTGTTGGGATACTGACCTGTTCTTGATAGAAGTGATTTAATGAGTTAACTTAGATATTGAATAATGTTTGGTATTACAAAACGTATCTTTCAACATATTTTATCATACATCTTTAAATTATTTTAATCCTCTATCATTAATAATTCAATATTCAAATTTATTAATGCCGTGCTTCTGATTAAACCTAACAAATTTGTTATTTTTTTATCTTTACATTTATGTATCTGCTATAGTTTATATAACATGTTTTAATTAGTTTTTGTGATTACTAATTACATTTTCGTGCAAATTCTGTTTCATCCGATCCTGAATCCGGTCGTTATCTTGCCTTGATAAACGTCCAACATACATTTTTGTTTTCGGCTAGAAATTCACTTTGCGCATCGTTTCGCGCAAAATTGTTTTCGCGATTTTATCAAGTGCAATTGGGTCAAATGCAGTTGCGAAACGCGAACCAAAGTCAAGGTCACGTCGCTATCATGAAAAACCTCTACACCTTCGGTCTTCAAATTCGATTGCGCAATTGTAACACGTTGAACCTTAGTTCTTCGATTACGTCCTGTTCCGAAGCAGACTGACCTCATCTCATGTTTGACCATAAATTATTTAGATAACTTATTAAAATGTGTATGCGGACTGACGGATGACTCACGATTCATTCATTCTTAACAGCCTGATAGTGTGGACCGAGCTGCTGTGTTAAAAAGTGTGCGTTACATAAGTTTCCTTGTGATGGCAACGCATTGAGGTAGAGCAGAACATAAAAGAAGTTTATTAGAACGTTTTTTTATGTTTGTTATGCAACATGATTATCAAGGAGGTAACGTGCTGTGTACTAGTTTCATTCATTTCACATGACTCTGAAATTCGTTCTTTTTCGTTTTTAAATAAATAAAAGGTACGAACGTTCGGTTTGGATTTTCGTCCAACGAATCGATACTTCTGTCGACGAATGCAAAGAAATCGCAGTGGAAACAACACCATGGCCATGAAATTAGTTCATCGATTTTCCGTGGCATGAATAATTTCCGGCGTTTTAAATAGATTGCTGCTAATGGAAAATTCGTTTAATGAAAACATTAGTAAATTAAAATAAAATCATTTATAAATAATTGTTTGCATTTGGAATAATCATCAAATTATTCAATATGTAAACTAATAATTTTGTCATTTTTGAATACAAATAACAAATCGACAAATCTCGTTTGTAATTAATAAATAAATATTTTTTTTAAAGTTGTGTACACACTATGCGATTTGTGGTTTGGTATGTGACAGATTATTTAATTTGATTGTTATGGGAAATTTCAACGTCAATTTATTAAATTTTTGTGACATTATTTTCAAGTTGGTAGAATTTTAAACAAATAATATTAACGTATTTTTGTTACTATTAGCAACAGAACCAAACTATTATTTGAAGTTGGTACACTTGTTAAAAACAAATGTATAAACTAAATTTACAATAGATTGTTGATTTAACTATTGTTATAACAAAAAACAGAATTGTTCTTGTAATGAGAATAAAATGTGTTATGTTACTTGAGCACAAATTGGATGCATTCGGAATGGAGTGCCTGCCGAGTCGTATAGTTGATAAACAATTAGCGAGGACTGTACTAGTTAAAGTACAGTGGGCGTTAATGGGTTAAGCATTCTGCATGCTATTATAGAATCCAATTAAAACGCAACGACATCATTAGTGTTTCATTGTTATAGTTAGTTATTTGGTTGTTTTATCGGAACGTTTTGAAATCGAAAGAAAGAACGTGCAGTAAACAACAAACACCAATGAATTACTAATTGCGTCTTGATGATTAATTTAATAAATTAATTAAAGGTGTGAAAAAAGTGCATTATTTTGTAAATCCTCTTTTATTTTGAGGACGTGCGACGAAGGGAAATGCATTTAAAGCGAAGGTAAAGTATGGGTATACCGTACAGATGTATATTTTTATTTATTTATTAGCACACTATTGTAGTTTTCTTATTTGCTTCTTCTTTTATTGCTTCTTGCGTTATTTCTTGTATATTTTGTTTATGGCGAAAACCATACAAAAGTCATTAGAAATGAAGAATGTATGCGATTTTTGTTTTGTTTTGGTATGTGCTGCTTGTTGTGTATTATTTTCGCTTGTATCTTTCTATTGTGTTTTTAATATGTTTGTATCTTGCACTAGTGGTAGAGTATGTCTAATGTAGATTTTATTCTAGTCTTTCTGCGATGCAGCGCTGTTTAGTGAGGACGAAGGGGCGAGAAAGAATTTGGAGCAATGCGATTACAGCATTAAAATAACGAAAGAGATGGCGGAGCGCGGGGAATCCCCGCGCCCGATCAGAGTCTATGCGGACGGGGCTTTTGACCTGTTCCATCAGGGCCATGCAAGAATCCTCTTGCAAGCCAAAAACTGCTTTCCCAACGTCTATCTCATCGTCGGAGGTAAATCCAAGATTTCCCCAGTTCCTTTCAGCACAAAATAATTAAATAAAATACAGAACAAATAGAAACTAATGAGGAATGAGTTTAAACGTACTTTATTTG
This sequence comes from Nicrophorus vespilloides, assembly GCF_001412225.1. Taxonomy (NCBI): domain Eukaryota; kingdom Metazoa; phylum Arthropoda; class Insecta; order Coleoptera; family Silphidae; genus Nicrophorus; species Nicrophorus vespilloides. The sequence continues at coordinate 144,030 of NW_017096383.1, forward strand.
TAGTGTGCAGTGACAAGACGTTGCATAGACTGAAGGGACGTACCGTCATGGACGAGGAGGAACGTTACAATGCGGTCAGACACTGCAGATACGTTGATGAGGTGTTAAGGGACGCGCCCTGGGAACACAGCGAGGCGTTCATCGCTGCCCACAAAATCGATTTCGTCGCCCACGACGACATCCCTTATCCCAGTGAAGACACTGAAGACATTTATGCGCCGCTGAAGAAGAAGGGCATGTTCATAGCCACTCAAAGAACGGAGGGTGTCTCCACCTCCGACATCGTAGCGCGTATTGTCCGTCACTACGACGTCTACGCCCGCAGGAATTTAGCCAGGGGTTACTCCGCAAAGGAACTGAACATCTCCTATCTGAGGGAGAAGAAGTTCAAATTTCAGAATAAAATGGAGTCGCTCAAAGATAAGAGCAAGGAATTGCTGGGGAGCATCGGTGAGAGGAAGGACGATATCATCAACAAGTGGGAGGAGAAGAGCAAAGAGTTCATCGACAATTTCCTGATGCTCTTCGGAAGGAACAGGAATAAATTGAAGAGCATTCTGACCGGATCGCGTTCCCGGATCATGAATGCTATAACACCGCCCGGATCGCCGAGCCGCTCCTACGATGATGAGGATGATGATAGCGATAACGAAATCATCATAGAGCCTCCAAGTAAAATTAGACTCACATAAATAAACGAAAACAATCACAACAATAAGAGGGAAAACATATTCATATTTTTAGATGATCATTTGTTTTCAATAAGTTTCATAGGTTTTCTTTAGTTTTCTCTCTTACAAGTACAGTTTTTACTATATATCATATACTTCCTCTCTAATTTTATTTTTGGTCGCCGGTACTTATTGATTAAGGTACTTATTTTTTAATTTTAAAATTCAACGAAAAAAAACTTTCAAGAAATCTTTTGAATTCATTTTTTTACCTATTTTGACATAATTGCGTTACTTACCGAGTGCATTTTTTTAAATCATCGAGACTGACTCTTTAGCCTCATACTCAATCTTATAACGTTATGTTGTACATAACGCTGATTTCACAATCGAAGACTGAAGCTTATCAAGCGTTTATTTGGATGCATATACAAATCTTGCGTAACATATCTTCTCTTCTTTACGCATTCTTCACATGTTTTTTTCTCTCATGTATGAATGTTACACACAGCCATAACAAGCGATTTGTATGTAAGCAAGGGATGAATATTAATTGTTGCATTTTATCTATTTTACACATATTCTATGCTTTTTTTTAGATTTGTTGTTTTTTATATACTTGATTGTTTTGATTTTTAATATTTTATCGTTTTATTCGTTTGTTACTTAAGGAAATTATAACTATTTATAACCATTTTGAAGTTTTATTTTTAAAACCTGCATTGACCTATTTATGTATATTTAACGACTGTTTAACTTCTTGTTAAATATGTTAAACTTTGATTGCATATAAACAATAATCGTGTTATTATTTGTAATTTTCAATTTATGAGTCAACTGTGACCTTAAAATTAAATTACATTTCGGAGGATATGTTCTAATTAGCGAATCATTTGGATTTTAGTATGAAGTATGTTTGTTTTAACTTTAGTTTGTTTAAGTCGGAATAATAGGATCAGCTACAACCGTCACTGCAGATAATGTGTAACAAGTTGTGTGAAACAGAAAATCAGCGATAGATGTTGCTGAAATTGCTGATAGTCTTTATACAACCGTCACAACTTTGAACTTTGATTAACGAATGTTCTTATAATTTTCTCTTAACTGAATAATTAATTTTGTATTTTGATACCGAAATAATTACTCATAGATATTATAATATAATAATATTATATAATAATGAAAATGTTATACTCTTTCTGATCCGTGAATATTGATTATGTAAATTATCTTGATTATAATCCATCTATTGTTTATATAATCAATTAAAATGAATAATTATTATTTTTTAAATATTCTACAAACTTTAAAAGACATTTTAAAGTATCAATATTTATACTGTTTAATTCCCAATTAATACTGATTCGTGTATGCTTTGCAACGTATTACAGTTGGTTAATTTTCGAATTGTATATCAATTGACGTTTCATTGATTATGTCCCATTTATTATTTAATTGCGATTCGTTTAGATCGATGCGAGAACAGAAGTGGTGGATTGTTTCAAGTTAAATCTGTCCCAATTCAATTCTAAATGATCAGTTGCGGCGATATTTAACGACGGAGAGTGGCCTGATGCTTCAATTATTCAATAAGTTGGCTGCCATCAACAAAGGAACGTTCGTAGACGTTCGATCAGACTGAGCGCGCGTCGGGAAAGAAGTTGCAAATCCAAAAAACAAATACATACAAAAATATATACAAAGCACGCCAATCACAAGAAGAAAAAAAAATCAAAACATGGGTTCGTGGTACAGGACGTCTTTGACGGATAATGTAATTAAGACGTTGATGTAACAGTAGAAAGATGCACATTGAAACATGAGTCGATGACAGAAGTTTATGTAATTATTGGTTTCTAATTGTTTGTTTGTTTTTTTCTGTTTAGTCCGTTTGCAGGGAGGCTCCTTTCGATACGGAAGCTGAGGCTGTGAAGACTCGGGAGCAATGCGACTACTCGAAGATCACGTACGAGATGGCGAGGTCAGGGAACACTCATAGACCGGTGAGGGTTTACGCTGATGGCATCTACGATCTTTTCCATCAGGGACATGCGAGGCAGCTGATGCAGGCCAAGAACGTGTTCCCCAATGTCTATCTCATCGTTGGTGGTAAGTTTCAAAGGATTTTATTTTAATATATTTCCTATTAGAATCAGTTAATATCATATTATTTAGTATATGACTTAGAATAGAAATTGGTTGATGTTATGTCATATTTATATATGTTATGCAAAATACAATTTATTTCAGAAACAAGACCACAATAACAAGCATAAAATCATATACATTATACAAACATTTTAACTTGTTTTTTTAAAATTAAAGTATAACATTCTTTTTCATCAATTATTAATACAATCTTGGAAATAGATTATTTGATTTTATATATTTTGTAGATTGGTTGTTTATCTTTTATTTTTTCACTTAGACTGTTTTTGATATGATCTTAGAAGTCTTGAATAATAAAGTGAAACACAAATTTATATAGTCAAATTAATCAAGTAGATGAAAAGTTTTGTTTTCTTTTGAAACTTCCGAATTTACTCAATAAATTTCAAGTTGTTTCTCTTTGTTTATTTAACCTTTCAAAGTCGACGAGTCAACATTTTGATTCGTTATTTTTCTTTATAAATGGATACATAATTTAATAACTTAAAAATAAAAATTGTTCGAGTTTTAAGCAAAAATACGGAAGAAAATTAATTTAACAAGTTTGAAAAGAATGTTCTAAACCTGGAAAAGCACCAATTTATATACGATTTATTATGAAAGGAAAAATAAAGACTGCAAAATATAGCACAGTGATGAGTGAGCATGAAATGAATGTTGTTATTGTTTATTTTGCAAATATCATATATGAAGTTTAATTGAAATCATAAGTATTTGGTTGAGATTGTTTATTTGTAGATGTTGAATAGATGATGTAGATCAGTGGTTTCCAAACTTGATGTTACTACGGCTCCCTCAAAAGTATGTAACCATGGCGCCTCCCCACCCCCCTCTATAGCGTATTACAGCAATATAGATAAGAGCACAGGAATGTATCTATACTTGTTGGATTCCCCCAAACATTCAGCTTTCATATGCATATATTGGATTAATTTTATCTATTATAGTTATCGAGTAAATCAATGAAATGTGAAAACACTGCTTTTTCGAACGTTCTAATTTCAATTTTTCAACTTTGAACGCGTATTACAGCAATATGGATAAGAGCACAGGAATGTATCTATAATTTAGCAGATATTTGGAAAATTTCTCACTGCTACTAATATTCGCGCCTCACCTTAGACTAGTCCACCCCTCCCCATAGAGGCGCGCCTCACAGTTTGGAAAGCGCTGATGTAGATGATGAATTGATAATTAATAAACGTTTTTTTTTTTATTACAGTGTGTAATGATTCTTTGACACATAGTAAAAAGGGTCGCACCGTGATGACGGAGACCGAACGGTACGAAGCCCTGAGGCATTGCCGGTACGTGGACGAGATCATCAGAGACGCTCCGTGGGAGGTGGATGAGACGTACATTGAGAAGCACAAGATCGACTTCATAGCGCACGATGACCTGCCGTACGGAACGGCCGACTGCAATGACATCTACGCCAAGTGGAAGGCGAAGGGCATGTTCGTGCCCACCGAAAGGACGGACGGCGTTTCCACGTCAGATATCGTCGCGCGAATCGTCCGCGATTACGACATCTACGTGAGAAGGAATCTCGCGAGAGGATACTCCGCCAAAGACCTGAACATCTCATATCTCAGCGAAAAGAAGATCCGTCTTCAGAACAAGATGCACGAGCTGAAGGACAAGAGCAAAAAGGTGTTCGGCACGATCGGTGAGAGGCGCGTCGATCTGATCACCAAGTGGGAGGACAAATCGCGCGAGTTCATCGAGAACTTCCTGCTGCTCTTCGGCCGTGAACGTCTCTCGCACATGTGGAACGAGTCCAAGGGGAAGATCCTGAACGCCCTCAGCCCGCCAAGTTCGCCGACTCGCGACGGCAGTCCCTCATCCTCGAGTAACTCCTTGAACGGCGACGACTACGATGATGCGATGTCATCGCCGCCGCGCAAAGCACCACGTTACGACTCGCCGAGTCCCCCGGAGTCATCCCACAATAATCATTACGATGACTATAGTGACGAGGACGATAAATGAAAACTACAAGACAACTTTCCCTTTAGGTAGTCCAATATATAATTATAATACCTATAAACTAAAAAAAAAAAAGGAAGAAAAAAAAAACAAAAACAAACAAACGTATATGTATATTATATTCATAGACTTTTTACAAAAATTATTTTCAAATGAAGGATACTTAGTTATAATCCTGAAAAGAAAACGCCACCATAACATTTTTTTACTACTTTATTTATTTCTATTTTCTACAATGATGTCAAAATAATAAATAAAATCAAACCAAAACCAAGTAAATAACGTAATAATAACAATTTTATATTCGTTCGCATTAATTATGAAAGCAAAAAATGTAACTGTATATTTATTTATTTTGTACACTACACTAACGCAAGGATTTGTAATCTATGTAACTTTTAGACTTTTAAACTAGGATTCTGTGTACTGCTAGTCACAGGTTTCGAGAGTGTCCTCCATTGACTCCAATTCAAGGATAGTATTATTTGTCTAGTTTATTTTCTCTTCTATGTTTGTTTTTTTTTCTATTTGTGTTAATTTATTTTCTTCAATTTCGAGAGAGAAGTTTAAAAAAAAAAAGGAAATTTTGATGGCGGAGCTGGAGACGAAGGAGAAAAAAATCTTAGGCTGTGGACTAACTGAAAAAAATAAGTATCATAAACCAAGTCAGGCTATTCCTGTAAGAAAATACTTTTAATAGGTTTACGAAGCAACAACAACAATAAAAACACAACACAAGAGCAAATAGATTTTTTCCTGTTCTTTTTTTTTTAATATAATTTAAATATATAAAAAAATATATATAATTATGAAACCAACTATTGTATTATTAGTTTGTAGTCGTTCTTTTCTCGGGGGTTCACAAATAATCAACAATTTATATATATATATTAATTAATTAATTATGTTTTACGCTCGCAACTGGCGAGACTTGTTGTTATTTATTTTAATTTACTTTGAATAAATCGTTGTTGTATAAACATATTTACGACCGTTCGTGTGCACGTTGAGTTGAGTAGTTTAGTTCTTCTTTTAATTTCCTGTTTGATTGCGTCAAACATGTTTTTACGTTTGTTCTTTTGTGCGACATGCGGATATGTCGAAATTTCGTATTCCGTATTTGAAATGTGAGGAGGAATTAACTTGAAAATAATAATACAACAATAATGATGAACACTGCGTAACACCAAAAAGAAAGAAAAAAAAAACGTTTATTAAATTAAAATATTGTGTAATTTTTACATAACTAGAGTAATCTCAAAATGTTATTTGAATATAAACAAAAAGAGTCCTAGTTTTTAGAAGTATTTTCATATACATATAGATGTTTTAAATTGTTGAAAGCTTGTGATAAAAAAAATTGATTAATAAAAAAAACTATATCCAAACACACATTAAATATTGTTTCATTTATTATTTGTATATATGTATATCCGCTTTTACTTCTCTGGATCCTTCTTCCCGCTTCAGGGTGTTCCACAAGGCTCATCTCTGAACCTCATGTTGCATAACATCATTCCTATTGCATCAAATACAAAATTTGAGTAAATCGATTCGTGCTAAATAATATATTTTAGGTGCTAATATATTTTTCATTAGGTTAGGTCATAGGTTAATTATTTAGATTAAGAATTTAATTAAAATGCTTTATTTTGATAACTTTTAATACATGTATTGACCAAACCACAATGCACCGGCCGTTAGCTCATTGGAATGGTTGCAGTTTTTTCTTTAATTTGCGTATTTGATTGTTTAATTACACGAGTGGTAAACGATTAATTTAAAAAAAACGTGAGGGTATAAAAAATATTTAAATAAATGGTTATATTCATATATATTAGAAAATTTGAATTTACTGTTGTAAAGAATAATTCTTTCGCTTTCGTTTGCTATAACATATATTAGTTTTGGTCAATTAATAAGAAAGTTATTAGGCTTTAATGCGTTGGCGGTTTTTGCGCATCAAAACGTAAGTCCCCCCCCCCCTATAGATTCTCGAAAATGCCAGAAAATTTCGATTTGCACTAGGAGACTATGAGTAGCGAGTAGGTATCTGAGCTCCTAGCATTTGTCGTTCCAGATTGGTTGTAATTTGAAATTTGCATTAGTGTTAGTGAAAGAACTGTCAAAGTGACAACTACTATCGCAAGTTAAATTTAAAGGTCTTTATTGGATTTCCTGTCCATTCTACATTCTTCTGAATACAAACTTAATGATCAACATGCTCCATTGCTTCCTTCTTCTATTTACTTTTATGGAAAACCTTTTTCTGAACTTCATATTTCACTTCTGGCAAGTACTAATGGAACGTGTCAATAACCATTGATCACTAAAGTTTTTTGTCTTCAGAAAAAATACAACAGAAACTGTATAAAATCTTTTACATAAAACATACCAAATCAGTGTCTTCATATAAGAATGTGCATTAATTGTTAATAATCATAAGGTAAGTAGTCAACAATTATTGGTAGAATTGTTATTAATTTAGGATCTGATAGCAACATGCCCCTAATATATAGTTGATGACCTTAAGTTCTCCAGAAAGTGGAAAGCATTCTTTACTAGCAGTTTTAAATTGCAAATAGTGGAAACCTTAACTGTTACTATATTACTTCATTAAGGAAATGGATAACAACTATGAACCCTACATCACCCATGATTCTATTGTTGCTTCCTACATGATCTTTAAAGACAGGATAACATTTTTGAATGCCAGATGTATTGAAAATATAGGAAAATAAAAAATGTAAATTTTCTTCAAATCACCAGAAACATATTAAAAGCTTTTTTATTTAGCTATCAATCAATATATACACTCGTTTTAATCTCTGCATATTTTAGATCAACAGTCTGGAAGAATGTGCTTACGAAAATACAGGCCATTTTCGAAAAGGTTGTTTTCCATCCTATCTAATACCAAAGTTTAATAATTAATTGTAAAGAAGCTATAGTAGCTACAAACCTGTATTTATACTCATTTTAATGAACATTTGAGATCATTTTAATCCGTGTATATTCAAGATCAACATGCATTTATAACTTTCTTCTGGGAGCTCATGTTTACGAAAATACAGGCCATTTTCGAAGACGTTATTTTTCCAGTTCATTTGTGAAATACCAAAGTTTGTTAATCAATTATGAGGACATCATTGCAGCTACAAATTAATATTTGGGCTCATTTTAATCCGTGTATATTCAAGATCAACATGCATTTATAACTTTCTTCTGGGAGCTTATGTTTACGAAAATACAGGCCATTTTCGAAGAAGTTATTTTCCCAACTCATTTGTGAAATACCAAAGTTTGTTAATCAATTATGAGGACACCATTGCAGCTACAAATTAACATTTGCTCTCATTTTAATCCGTATATATTCAAGATCAACATGAATTTATAACTTTCTTCTGGGAGCTCATATTTACGAAAATACAGGCCATTTTCGAAGACGTTATTTTCCCAGTTCATTTGTGAAATACCAAAGTTTGTTAATCAATTATGAGGCAATCATTGCAGCTACAAATTAATATTTGCGCTCATTTTAATCCGTGTATATTTAAGATCAACATTCATTTATAACATTCTTCTGTAACATCTAAGACGTTATTTTCCTATTTGTTCATGGGATGTTGAGACATCTTATCTGATGGTGTCGAAAAAACGACATCTTATCATTACAATTTCACAAAAGCCACAATAATTACTAACGGATTCAATAGATTCGTCTCGTAAATCCAATTTTATACCATCGAAAAAAATATCCAATAAACAATTTACTGTGCAATCATTTAAAAAAAAAGTGCATTTTATGACTCATTCAAACTACAGCCAACTTCACTTTAAGCTGTCAGAGTCATATGATTTCGACTGCTTATCGCATTCATTATCAGTCGCGCTTAAATAAACTGTAATAAACAAAATTATGGGTAAGGTCGCACCGCAGGAAAATATGGATGAGGGCCAGGATTCCGATTCGGAGGTCTGCGATTCAGATGTGGAGGACATGAGCCAAGAAGGTACATTATATTCCATCAACAATATTAACATTTAATTGCACTGACAACCCTTTACAGAGTTGGAGGCCCTGAACAGTCAAATAGATGCACTCAATTCAGCCCTAGACAGCATGGAGCAGAAGAACGATAATATTTACTCTCAGCTCCAGAAGCTGCTGCAAGATAACAGAGAGATCAGACAGCAAATGCAGAATCAGCAGACAAGTAACGAGGAAAGCAGCAAATCTGCACCCCAACAATAATGTAATCAACATTCCCATCAATGTTACCAATGGTTAAAAGTATTAATTAATTCAATACATTTTCTGTAAATAGAGTTTATTAAAAACAACTACAACAAAAAAATCATTATGTGAGCAAGTTCACTGTATAGTTTGAATTGTTTTAATTTAGAATTGAGAAAAAATGATTTAGTTTATTGAACACAATTTATATATTTAAAGTAATTGTATCAAAACAATATAAAAACATATGATTATATAAAAAAAAATGTTTTATTCTACTCTAAAAATTTGATAAATAGATAAATGTACAACATGATAAACTCCTTCCTATAAAAATACAAAAGTTCTTATAGTATAACGCAGTGATTCTCAAACTTTTTGGTCCACGATCCCCTTTTGGACATAAAAAGTTTTTGCGACCCCGAAGAATGTGTAGAAAAGCACCCAAGATTGATCTGTCAAATACCACCCAAATATTTTACGAGGAACATTCATGTTTAACATTCTTCTAGAAGCAAGAGCTTACGAACATTAATGTCCAAAACACTTCTGAGAGTTGGTGTATACGAAAATAAAGGTCATTTTCGAAGACGTTATTTTCTCAACTCATTTGTGAAATACCAAAGTTTGTTAATCAATTATGAAGACACCATTGCACCTACAAATTAATACTTGCACTCATTTTAATCCGTGTATATCCAAGATCAACGTCCATGTATAACATTCTTCTGGGAGCTCATTTTTACGGAAATACTGGGCATATTACAAACGTTGTTTTCCAATTTCTTCATCTAAGTGTATATGTATGTTTGGTTGCCTGTGCTTTAGGCGCAAAATAAATTTCCTTTCTCATTTAAATAAACAAATGTTATTACTTTAGTCTAATAATTAAAATACTAATTATATTTCGAGTTATATGCATTTTAATTAAGACAAGCGGCAACATCTACCAGAATTTGTCGAAAAGTCTGCAGCAGGCATACGTACGTGTGGTTGCAGACTGTTTATTGAATATTCCGACAGACGTTTTTAATACGCGATAACCGCCAACTCATTAAAGCTTAATAACTTTCTTATTAATTTGCAAAAACTAGTTTATTTTAAAGCAAACGAAAGTGAAATAATTATTTTTAAAATTAAACGCTTCAAATATATATGAATATAACCATTTATTTAACTATTTTTCTATACAAATCAAGTATATTAATTTTATTCTCAATCCAATTTGGCGAGATAATTATATCATCGAACACACAATTTAAAGCTGAATACATATCACCTTTCCAACGAAACTATCGTGCTATCGTCGAGCTACAACGAGCTGTTGAAATGGAAAAAAAAAAGTGAATAGGATTTTCGGTAAAATCGCTGTTTCGTTGAAATCCGACGAGTTTTCACGTTTTTCATGAATTTCTCTACAACCCTTTAAGATAATTACATGATCCACCTCAATTCAAAGCTGAATACTTTTCCAACGAGTTCAGGATTGTATGCGTGAACTTTATGAAATTGCGACTAAAAATACCATAAAAATACAATTTCAATATGCTGTTAATTTACAACTTATTATTGAAGCTTAAACCTTATATAATTGAAAGAAAACTGAAGTGACTGAAGGATTTTGATTCTCTGGACAAACATCAATTTTTCTGTAAAATTTATTTTATCTTTCTTAATAATTTCTCCCACAAACTTTAAAAGTTTTACCTATATAATTGAATACTGTGTTTAGTACTAATTAGATTTAATTCTTAATCTAACAACTAAAGTTTATTACAAATACGATTTTAGTAATCTAATAATTTCCATATAATACGTAGCAAAAACTATGAAAGCGATTTTAAACAATACAACTTTAATTTTTCTATTACATTTTTACGGTTGGAATTAATGAATTTCTTTTGTTGTTTATTTTTATGAATATGCATCATCAGTTTTTAATATTAGTTGGGGAATTTTCATGTAAATACAGAAACAATACTTGTTTTTATTTATCAAAACTCATAGTTGAAACAGATCGCACACGCAGTAACAATGACATTGATTAGACATTTATAAAAAATAAAACTCATTCATGAATGGACACAAATTTATATTTTAGATTGTATTAGAATTATGTTATCAGCTTACGCAAAAACAGATTACACACGCAGTAACAATGACATTGTTTAGATATTTATAAAAATAAAACTCATATTTATGAATGGACAGAAATTTATATTTTAGATTGTATTAGAACTATGTTATCAGCTTACGCAAAAACAGATTACATTTGATGCATACTGAAAAGTTCTTTTGTCTCAAATCGTCCAAAATAAGGATAATTGTAAGTAATAATTGTAAACATTACTTCTCATTTCAGAAGAGAAACTACTTAGAGAAGTGACTTCAGAAGAAGAGGAATTGATGTATCTACCTCAAAATGATTGGTCGACGAAAATACAAAAAGAACAGAAAATAATGTTAAATTGTTGTTAAAAGGGAACTGGATTTAGTTAAAGAATTTAAACTTTCTATCATTGATATAAATTATTCATCAACAATTTGCAGTGTAAAGTTTATAAGAAAGTTACAAAATTGCTTAGTTTCTTATAGATTTTGGTAGAAACAAAATAAAACTACAGTTGAGAATGAATATGAAGATATGCAAAGTCCAAAGTTACGTCACTAATATTTGATAATGACGTTGAATGTTAATAGCACGTTTCATTCATTATATTTCACTTTGTTTTTTATTGTCTTGACTGTAAAGTTAAATTCACAACTTGGAAATCCAATTTTTATATAACACATCAAAAAATCAACTTTATTTATACTTATATATTTGTTTCACTTAACTTAGTTTCCTATAATGCGTAACGAATTAATCCAATTTGTACTAAGTTTCTTATAACCCGGTTTTTATATAACGCGATATAAATTAATCTATTTTGTCTTAACATGCTACGAATCAATCTGATTTGCACCAATGTTGAGTTTTTTATAACGCGGTTAAATGCGCGAGTGTAACATGTAACATTCTCGTATGTGTGCAAGAAGTATTGTTTCTTTTTCAAATCTAATTATATTAAAAATGTGTAATTTCCATGATGATACAATTAATGTATCATAATTTTTATTTCTTTCTCTGTTAACGAGGTAATGCATTGGGTGAAGTAAAAAGTTCTGAGCGTTTTGTCCCATACATCAAGCTTCTTCTTGAGACCAGCCTTATGCAAATGGTCCAAACGGTTTTCTGGCTAATCTTCAGTTCCTGGGTAATGGAATACGTGCTCACATATAGGTCCAACTCGACGATTTCCATGATTTTATCAACGATTGGACGAGAAATGTCTCATCTTCGACGTCCATATTACCAGAACGAAAGCTTTGGAACCAACGCTTTACTGTTGCATTCGATACTGTATTGGGTCCATAAGCAACACTTTTTTTTATGTCTACTCCGCTTTTCCCCTTGGTCGTAGTGGTACTGAAGAATGTATCAAATTCACTCTTTTTTTACCTCCATTTTGAAATGCTCTAACAAATTGGATTCCCTTAACACAAAACTGTCAAAGAAGTTTTTTAAAGCGTTAAAGATGCAACTTATACATTGTGAGATATGACTCACTAAAGCCATGTAACGAAAAACGCTCAGAACTTTTTACTTCACCTATTATTTTGAGTTAATTCATGTCACACAGTTAAGAAAAACTTGCAGTCTACGAGGAGACAAATGTATAAAAAAAAATAAACGAAAGTCTCAAAGTTGTAAAACCAGTGACCTACTGGTTTTATAACTCTGAGAAATTTTCTTACAGATAGAGGGTGGAATTAATAATTGGAGGAATGCTCTTTGTAGCGCATCAAAGAAATATTACTCACTTGACCGTAAATCCACGTGAGGTCCCAGAAAGAAGCAGAACAGGAAGCACGAAGAACAGGTTCAACGGAAATGCTTTAATTTTTAAACCGTTTTTTTCTGTTTCATGAATAATTGAACCTTGTTAAGTTGCAATTAAACAAAAACATATTTCTTAATTATAGAAAAATGATATGCATAAATAATTAGCGTGTAATCGGAGTATAATTAAATATTTTAGAATTTACTTTTTTTTGCTTAATTTATTTTCTAAATTCGGACTGATCGAAGCCGGACTATGCGGAGTATTGAAATCATTTAATTTATACCAGAGTTTATATAGAATTGAGACCAGAAAGTTTTTGAAGCGAAACAGAAAAAACATACATTTTTTGAGCCAAAATTTATTTTTTTTAACGTAGCTTCGATATTTTTAGCATCTCAAAACTCCGAGACATAAGTTTTGTCCAAACTCTCGAAATATACATTTATAATTGAAATGCAATGACTTTAATATTTGGTGCAAGCATTTCGTTGTGTTTTGGAAACACAAAAAGTTGGAATAAAAAAATTACTAATACCGCACTAATCGAGAACTTTACAACCTCATAAGCAGAGCTAATAATTCATGTATAACAATAATATTGTCTATTTTTATTTTGCTCAATTGAAATTTAGTTTGTTTTGAAATTCAAACCGTACTATAGTGAATCCGCATTGATCAAAACCGCAATATATTAGAGGTATTGCAGTAATTCTTTAGCAAAGAAAGTCTTTTGGTTTCGATTCCTTTTTTTTAGACGATATAGAATGTTAATAATCTTCTATTAAGTAATCATTGTTACAAACGTAGTCAGAAAACGTCAGTCGAAATGAAGAATGTAAAATGTATATTATGCTATGGAAATATACAAAAAATGTACGTAATTTACGTTAGTAATTTGAGACATTGACGAACTTTAGTTTAGAAAAAACGGACACAGAACTTAATTAATGAAAACTATATTATAATTCGATTAACGCGAAATTTGGGTATAGATATGTATGTAAATTTAAAACATTTTTTTTTAAACATAAACTATTAAACAAGCAGCAAACGTTTATTGTAGTTAGCTGATAATAATTGATAAAGCACCTTATTTTTTTTGTTTATTTTAGTCAGTAAGCATTATATCTATAAATATTCAATGATTAGCAAATGCATATAAGGATATACTTTAATAATTCAGACACAGTTTTAACTAAGTAATTATTGAAACACGATGGTAATTTCATAAGTGAATTAACGTATGGAAGTAACAAGTAAATTGATTTTTCAGTCAAACTGCGATCCAGCACATTTCAGTGAGGATGAAAGGGCTAAAGAGATTTTACGAGATTGCGACTACAGTATTAAAATAAACAAAGAGTTGGCGAGAAGTGGAAAGGCGCCAAGACAAATCAGGGTGTACGCTGATGGTGCGTTCGATTTGTTCCATGAGGGTCACGCAAATGTCCTTCGTCAGGCGAAGAATTGTTTTCCAAACGTTTATCTCATAGTTGGAGGTGAGTTTACTGCAAAAGTGAATTGTCTGATTTAATTCGTGGCGTTTTCAAGTGTGCAGTGACGCGACTTTGAATAAGATGAAGGGACCCACTGTCATGAACGATGATGAAAGGTATAATGTTGTGAAGCACTGCAGATACGTTGATGAGGTGCTTAGAGACGCACCTTGGGAGCACAACGATGCTTTTATCATGGACCACAAGATAGATTTCTTCGCGCACGATGACATTCCTTACATCAGTGAAGGAACTGAAGACATTTATGGGCATTTGAAGAAGAGAGATATGTTCGTTGCAACCCAAAGAACCGAAGGAGTTTCCACTTCCGATATCATCACAAGAATGGTCAGAAACTACGACGTATATGCTCGCAGAAATTTAGCCAGAGGTTACACCTCCAAAGAGTTAAACATCTCATATCATCAACAGCTATTATTTAAACTACAGAATATAATTGAGTCTAGGCAAGATTTTTTCAGGTTTTGAAATCAGATGATTGAAAAGTTTCTGAGTTTCTTCTTTAGAAATAACAATAAGTTACAGCAACAACAATTATCAATTTCACATGAAAATTGATTGTAAATTATTATAACCATAATTTAATTTTATTGAATTTAATTATTAATATCGTATATTATCATCTATCATATATATTTAATAATTAATCATTTCATAACATAGTCTTTATTAAAAAAAATATTTCTTTTAAATATAACATTCCTAAATAAACTTTTTGTATATTATTTCATTTATAATATTTGCGTTGAAACGTTAATCACGACGTTTTACCTGTGATTATGTCTTGAAAACACGTTGGTCCTAGAACCTGGACAACCTGTCGTTGTTGGAATGCCATGTAATAAACGAACCGACGGTCACCTGTTAAGCTTACAATTTGGCTAAAGACAGGTACACGACCAAAGTGAGCAATAAAGACAGGTATTTAAATATTTGTTAGTGAAAATAGAAATCACAGAAAACCGAAATTTGTTGCATCCAACAGTTCCTTCAAATTCCGAAAAAAGAGTAAAAAAAAATAATTTTTCCGTCCATTATTTGTATATCGTTTTGGAAATTTTCTAATAGAAAGAACGTCAATTTCTAATGACAACTTTATTGTCAATTTCTAACCTGACTTAATTAATTTGTGTGAAATTTATTCAACGGAATTATATTGTTAAAAAAAACTTAACTTAAATAATAATGCGACTTGGATTTACTGTCTATGTAAATATCAATAAAAAGCTTGTTATGTAAAGTTTCCATTTGTTTGAATTCTCGACATTGCTTTTGCTGTTAAATAAATCAATGTTATCTTGATTTTATTAGATAAATATACATATTGAATACTTTCTATAACTTCTAATTTAATTAAGTTTTAATCATTTATATATTTATAATAGTAAAGAAAAGAAAAGCTTTTGAAAAATTACACTTCTACATAAATTTTGTGGTAAGAGATTTTGCTTTTTAATTATAGAAATCACGGCATTAACTGTACTGTTAAGTGTGTAAAGTCGGGTACCTACTAACAGGAAGGTTTCTATCTAACAGCGAAGATTAATTCCCTTTAGAAAATCCCAAATCCGTGACTTGCCACCAATATTTCTCAGCTATCTGTTAAGTAGCCCACCTCACTGCTAAATCATGTTGTGTTACCATGACAACACCCCTTTTACTTTCCCGGAATTTCCGCTCAACGAACGCACCCCATTCTACTACTACCTTTATTATCATATAAAATGTAAGTTTCACTACATAGTTTAATTTTCTATTAAATATACAAAATAAAATCTTATAAATGCTTTAAAATTTTGATTTATCAAGAAATACGTTTTTTTATATAAATTTTTAACCGTTATTAACAATAATTTACTAATAAATAAATATGTAGGAACAATTTTAAATTTTTTTGTTTGGTTTTATTTGCAATGTGTAACAATTAAAACTAATATATTTGTATTGATGAAAATTGTGTAAATAATCTAAATCATTAGTAAATCTATTTAATCTATTATATTTGTTCTCTACTTTTATTAGTACATCAATCAATACAACGAAAAATTTGCATTTTAAAACTAGTGTTTTTTTAGTTTTGTGTTATTTCATTGCACAACATTTAAAAACAATAAATTTGTGTTAATGAAAATCTGTAAATAATCTCATTAATCTATTCTATTTGTACTCTATTAAAAAATAATTAAACATTTTAATTTAAAACTAGTGTTTTTATTGTTTTGTTTTATTGAATTGTTGTGTTATTACATTGTACAACATTTAAAAACAATAAATTTGAGTTGGTGAAAAATCTGTAAATAATCTCAATAATCTATTCTATTTGTTCTCTACTAGTTTTTTAATTGATACTTTAATAATAAAGATTTGTTTATAAATTAATAAAAAAGTAAACAACAATTCAAATGTTAAGAATTTAAATCTAGTGTTTTTATTGTTTAGTTTTGTTTTATTGCATTGTGTAATAATTTAAACAATAGATTTGTATTATTGAAACATCTGTTAATAATCAAATGTTATTAGTATATCTAATTAATATAAGAGTACTTTTGTGTAAATAATGCTTTAACACATTGACGACGGCATGACCCACCGGTGGGTCATTAATTATAAATAATAGTTTTGTTGCTATGTACGCCACTGATTTTGACTGAGAATAACCTCAAATATCTTAAGTCAATTACAAACTTCAAACGCCAATACATTTCTTATATATATTTTAATAATGCTTGAAGCAATTTAGAACAATACGTGATATTGTGACATAATTGCCGCTTCTCAGCTTCTTAGTAATCGAAGCGCAACAGCATTGAAAATACAATATCAATATCATAAGCAGATATTATTTCTGTTTCTAAAAAAACATTGCTAGTTTATTCAAATACAATACAAGCTTAGAGCTTGAATATGCACATGATGATATATTCGACTTGAATAGAAATTGCAATAATCAATTATTATTATTGCTTATTATAAAACCTATAGCACTTTTTCCTAGCAAGTATAGAATTGAATATTTTTCCCACAATTGTTATAAATTGCTTCAATATCATTAAAAAATGTATAAACATTTTTTCTGGGGGCAGACAACCCGAAAAGCGCCGTCCTTAACGTGTTAATAATAATGTTTGTTTCTTATAATCAAATGATTAAGTAAATAAATATATGCAATTGAAATTTTGAATTTAAAACTAGGGTATTTTCGTGTGGAGGGACGTTAGGAGACGCGCTCTTAGGTTGGCAGAAATGGTGTAGCAGCTGCCTGGCGGTGGGAGAACGCCGCGAGTGGATTTTCTACCTGTCGGTTAAATCGTCGTCCAATCACGTACCCAAATTGAACTTCAAATATATTCTGTACCTGTGAGGATTGCGCGGGGTGAGCGCCGGAGACGCACAAACGGTCGCAGCGCCATTCGCACGTATTTTTCGCCTTTTCGTGCGGCTGCAAGGGAGAAGAAGAAAAAAAAACGGCCAAGCCCAAAAAGGGCACCGAAAGAACACAGTAGGCATCGGTCGTCCATCCACCAATATCCGAACGGTACCAAAAGCAAAAAAAAAACAAAATCAAACAAACGTAACGAGATCGTGAAGAGGAAGCATCAGAGAAATAGTTTGTTGAAGCAGTGGCTGTGTGCAGTGAAATGGATGCGAAGGCGGTAACGGCGGCGGCGACGGAGACGGCATCAAAATTAACCGTGTGTAACGACTAAACAACAAACAGGAGTTCCGCATTTTAAGAGAGAGGAGAGTGCGAGTGTTGTGTCTTCACCGTACTCTATTTTATATATATATGTGTGTTGCGTGTTGTTATAAATATAGAGAGTGTTGTTGGATTTGCCCCCTTTCTCGCGACACCTAACCTAGGCAACTACCGTCTCTCTACGCCTAAATATACACATATATTTATTCGGCTCCTCTATTTTTCCCTCTTTCTTCATTCAATTTTTTTTTGCTCTTTGCTTGTTTCGTCCGCAGCTTCTGTTGTTTCAAAATATATTTCGTTTATGTATGTGTGCGTGCGTGTGTTGATGTAACCAAGTTGTTATTTTATTTTCGAGAGAGATATATATCGCTTTTGTGAAAACGCACCAAAATGGACGAGAAAACTAAGTGCCAAGTGAGACAACAGTCGATAGGAAGCGATTCCAACAGCGAAGATACACTCAGAAATGAAAGCGGTAAAGTACAATTTTGCACTTCTCCCCCATATCAGCGTCATCCCAGCGTCCTCCATCCATATACATCACATCGCAACCATCCTTAAGTTCGTCCTCTCCCCAAACTGTCCCTGTTGCAATGCAACAACATTCCGAAACGTCAACTGCTAGAGCGAAAACCGATGATACATCTTAGGTTATGTCCCTTGTTACATATCCAAGGTTACAGCATCAATCATCCCATTCATCTGTTTACAAGTTCGCAGGGACGAGCAATTGGCATGCAAAACAACGCTTCCCTCCGCTTTTTTTAAAATTTTCCCTCTCAATTCATCAAATTAATTGCATCCACATCAATTACTTCAGCAAATACTTCAATTGTTTACAATAGCACAATTGCCTCACTCACCTCCCAAAGTGGAATAACATGCTTTAACACTTCAACACTTTTGTATCACTCAACAATTGATCAATATATCCAATTGAACGAATCAAATGTCACAGTTTACACAATCTAAACACATCAACTGTTTACTATAAACATCATTGATTTATTTCAATCCTATAAAAATAATTATATTTATTTGGCCATCAAATTTAAACTTAAACTTACCATAAACTTTAGTTTAATCTTCTTTTTTTTCTTCATACAAAACATACGGATCATTATCAACTATTAACTATAGATCTTTCCGCTCCCTTCAGTCTTATTTATGAATTTTCATGCCATTGGAATGATCTTGTCCCTAGTTTTTTTACTTTCTCTTTTTGCTCTGTTTCTTAAGTTCATGTTTTGTTAAATTTTTAAAAAAATATTATTTCTTACTGAAATGCAAATGCTATAAATAGATTACATTTTCATTATTAATGATGATATGCAAGGTTTTAATGCATATTCAATTAAATCTTATTATAATATATATAACAGTGTCATAAACAAATATTCATGTTTTTTTTTGTATTTAAGTATCATTAATAACAATATTGTAACAGTAATAATAACAAAATCAGAAAATAAGAGAAGTTGAAAAAATATATTAATATTTTAGAAATAATTCTATTTTGAATAAAGGAACTTAAGTTTAAGTGCTCATATGCTTACTTGAAATATACAAATTGAAGTACATTTGTTTACTTTCGAATAAAGCGATGAGCCAATGTCGTATAATTTAAGTTGGATAATTCTCTAAAGCGACCTTTAGACTGTTTGATTATTGTTGTTGTTTATTTCCTTTTTTTTTAACTCTAAATTTTCTTAATAACAAAATAATGTTTTAGTAATAATTAGCAGTTTATTATATTCAATTTGTATATTAACGCTAATTGAATAAAGTATGTTCGGTAAATTCGCAAAGCTCGTGTTTCATATCAAATATAAGTAAAGTAAATACAGTGGAACCTCGCTTAACGAGCAAAATGAATTGTAAGAAAAATTGACTCGCTTAACGAGCGACGTTTCGCATAACGAGTGACTATGAGAAGAGAAGTCCCGGATTGTGCGCATGCTACATCATTTTTTAAATATGTGTACATATATCATGTGTAATATACGAGTAAAAATCCGGAAATTTTGGAACGGATTATATTCGTTAAGCGAGGTTCCACTGTATGTTTAATAAATTACAAATTGTGAATTTTCGTTTTGCGAATGAGATTTTATTTTACGAAAACAATAAAATTACAAACATTGCCATTGTTTTTGTAATATTTTTTATGACTTATTTTAGTGCACTATCAATAATTTCTCAATAAGACTTTCGTGAATTCAGTTTAATCATTAGTATTTGTAATTGTTTGAGATTTTATTGCGAGTAGCATTCGTTTGTATTACTTTAACAAACGTTAACTAATGTTATCAATATAAGTATTAAATTAAGCTGTAATGAACAATTTAGGTAATGATCAAATCTTCAATAAGTTAGCATATTTTCCAAGTCATCTTTCTTTGGTTTTTAAACCGATTATTTTTTGATAATTCTGATTAGATCATAATTATAAATATAATTCCATAGATCTAAATAGACTTTGGATTGGTTAAACAGTTTTGAATCTTTCTACATTTGCATGTATTTCCTTATAAACTAATAGACATAAAGTTTAAAATTACGAATAGTTTTCGATTTCTCTGCAAAAAAATATTAACAATAATGTTTGTGACTCCTCTCAGTCTACAGTTTAATACTCCGTCATCGTATCATCATTAATTGAAATATATGTGCATTGAGCATAAACAAATATTGTTTCGCATTCGTCCAATCTATCAATCGGTATCAATTTAATTGCTTATTTTATCAATTACACTGCTTGCACCGAGTAAATAGTTCGGCATAGATCAAAGTTACCCTTGACTCGATTATCTGCATCTCCGTTGCAACAGTGTCCGATTTTTACGCAGAAAATATTCACACTCGAAACGGCATTTCTGCTGTTGTCTCAGTTTTCATCCACACTTTGACATGTTTGAGTCGATTGTTTTACTTTGTTTATCCGACGACGAGTCTATGGTTTGCGATACTGAAGGTAAACTGATTCACTTCAATTTAATTTCGATCATTTATTTCTAATCAAATATGGAAATAATGACCAGTATGTAATAATTATTACCAAGCAAATGCGTAATTGTTTTAATACTTTCATAAATTAAGAAGCAGACTAATAATAAGTTTTTTTAATAATTTACTTTTATATGTATACAATTTCTATATAACCGTGTTTTTATTGCATTTCTCTAAAAGTTTGTACAATAAATACCTTTAATTTTAACGTTCCACGAAATGTTCTCTATTTTCGGAGTTTATGGTTTATTGGTGGTGTCTATGTTCTCGGTACTTTTATTACAATGAAATATTTACTGTCTCAAAACTTACAATGTATGAAAAACTATTTCAACAACCGTTTACCTATGAAAACTTAAATTTATTGTTGCTATAATTAATATTAATTTCGTAAATAATAATTATTTTTTGTAGTATTATTATTGTTCATTAAGAGTATACATCTAATTTGCGTATTTGCAATGATTACATCACTTATGCTCGGTGCCTCAGCATAGGATTATGTGCGTACTTTTTATTCTCGTCAATTGAAATTAATTTTCTCAGTTGGAATTTACGATGTATTTGCTTAATGTTTTTCTTCGTGATTGCCAATAAGTTTTTAATCGATTCGAAGAAAACAAATTCTAAAATTTCGATTAGTACAATTAGTATTTTATGTGTATACATTGTATTAACATATTTAATTTTAAAAATGCCTTTAGAGCACAAAATATAGTTTTTTTTTCTTGCAGACAAACAACTTAATCATGTTTGTTCTTTTGCTAATGAGAAATTATCAAGTGAACAGCTGTATTCTTAAAAGTTTTTTTTTTTTTTTTGTAAAAGCAGATAATACTTAAAACAAGATCAACAGAAAGACGAAACTGTTTAACGTTTAACTAAAGGTTGATGGACTTTCTATATACAAATTAATAATTTCTTTTGCAAATAAAGTTTATTTTTAATCAAATTTGTTTGTTGAAATTAAAAGTACTTTGAATATATATATAATTTAGAAGATTTGTATTTAAATACTATTAAGCTAAACATTCCGATCTAAGTAAAATCAGATTTGTGTAACGTTATTAGCTGCTGCTTTATTTATCGAATGTGTAGATAAATATACATAGATCAATGTATGGTTGTAATAAACGGTAGTATGTGTTCGAAATGGATCTTAATTGGATGTATGCTTGGATTACTAGCAGATGTTCAAAACATTGATTCATATAATGTATGTTTGGAATCCTGGCTTCAAGGTGCCCAAAATTTAAATTATTGGTAATTTAGTATTCACAATAATCCTTGTACTTTCTAATCCTAACCCTTATTGTAACTTACCTGTCTTTTGAATCTTCCAAGTAATTTGATTTTAATATTGAAATTTGTTTTAGCTTTGGGATCAGCCTCAGCATTGCCATTGGACAAGAGAATTTGCTTGGTGGGTGGAGCGGCTAATGACGAAGCGGTATGTGGGGCGGCACAGTCATTCGGAGTACCGATCGTGACATCGCCGGACGGATACGAGTATGCTGGAGATCAAAGCTGCTCAACAATATTTGTACTAGAGAAGTTCCAAGGGCCACAGTACGATCACCTCTGCAAGTCACGGCATCCTCTGCTGGGAATGCCAGCCCTCCGTCAGTTGGCTATAAGAAAAGACAAATTACCTAATAACACGAGACCTCTCTACACCTTAGCCATGACGGGAGTCGTCGTATGTTTTACAGGATTTAGAAATAAAGAAGATTTGGTAAATATACATATTTCATTGTATAAATTGTAAGCAGTTTTTGTAATGTTTATGTTTTCTGTTTTAGACTAGACTAGTGCCCTTGGTGCACCACATGGGCGGGTCGATACGCAAAGAAATGTCTTTTAAAGTTACTCATCTGATAGCAAATGCCAGTGGAGGAGAGAAGTATAAGTACGCCAACGTCTTCAGGCTTCCCATAATGAATTACGCATGGGTTCTGACCAGTTGGGATAGGAGAAACGACATGGAGTTTAGTGCCATTTGTGATAAATTTGTGGTAAGTAACAGCTCCACCATCAATAACATCCTTTTCTTTAACTCTCTTAACATTTATTGTTTCACGCTAAAGTTGTAAGTGCGATTGGTGAGTTGAAATATTACAAAAATCTAAGTTGGCTTATAAACAATGACACGATCATATATTGTATTTATTTAATTTCTAATTTAATTTTGTAACATATTTTTTTTAGAGCGAGTTTAAATTGAAACCCTTCCATGGTGCACGGGTGTGCTTTCTTGGATTTCCAGAAGAGGAGGAAAAGCACATGGCTGAAATCCTGGTGTCAAATGGAGGCACGGTGGCTCCTCTGGATGACCCCACCTGTACGCATGTCGTAAGTAGCATTAGAATCAATTTCCTCAATTCAAATCATACAAATTCGAAATTTCATTTCACATTTTATTTATTTTGTTGCACTTCATATTTGCTATCTGAATTTAGTGAGACGTGTGGAATCATTATTTTTTATTTGTTATCAGTGATTTCACACCTTTGACTAATGCATTTTATATATTAAAAGTGATTAGGAGCGCTTGAAGACAATGTGAGTCATAATTACTGGTCTTCTGGCGCTTCTAGTCGATAGTTTTCTGTTGTTGCACGGTGCTGGCTCGTTAATTTCAGGTGATGGACCACGCTGAGAATTACCCGTTGGAAGCTAATGGCGGCTCACACACTCCTCAACCTGTAATAACTCTCGAATCCAACGAACCTTCTCCTACTTTAACAATTGCTTCCGAACTGACGACGCCTCCGAATGAACAGCAGCTTCAACAGCTAGCTCTTCGCAAGGCAGAGTTTAAAACCCCGAAACTATCCACTTTACATGAGAAATCACACGACGACGCGATTTGTTCGCAGCTGAACGATACGGTTTTTGATACGACCGTGAACATGCAGAATCTCGACTTGGATCAGTCCACATCGAGCACGAGAAAACGCAAGTTAAGATCACCCGAATCAAGTTTTCTGTGTTCGAAACGAAATAAGAAAGATTTGAGCTATAGCGAAAACACGAAAAGAAAAATCACTGATTTCTTGAGAACTCCGTTCAATTACTTGTCGAATCGTCGACGAACTATCGGGGCGAATAGAAGTTTGAACGAGGGTGAAATTATGGTTGACTCCACGTCCGGCATCTTCGAAGTGCAAACTTTCGATAATCTGAGCTCATCTTGCAACCGTACTCCGGCTAATAATAACGGCAAGAAACCGCGCAAAAATCTTTTCCAACGAACGTTCAGCAGTTCAAAGTTTGTTCGTAACACCACCCGCAAGAACGATTTGAACGCTACCAAACTGAGTTTCACCGAATGTGACGGTGGTAACTCGATGAACATCTCCTGTTTCCCTGATTTCTCCGAACAATCTAATCTCCATTCCACTTTCCTTGAGCCACGTCAGCTTCGCAGCACTGGACCGGATCCATCAGGGGCCCATTTAACTCATGCTGCGGTACTAACTTATCAAAATTTATATTCACGATCATAGCATGATATTTGATTGTAGTTCACATTAATCACATGTTCATTTTCAGTCTATCATTATTCAGTCATTAATGTGGGTTAGAATTGAATTGAAATAACCACATTTTCGTTGTGTTTTGTAATGTGATGTCGTTATTTCTAATTGAAGAGTTCAACTTCAAATCGATCAAAGTGCCAAAACAATGAGTTAATTGGGTTTGGAAACTGTTATATCATACAAAATTATCGCTGTTACTATTTTGGTGTTTACATTTTATCGACTTGCAACATATCAAGTGGTTTAGATTTGATATTGGTTCTTAAATCCGTTTGAATTTCAACTCTTCATTTATCATTCTCTTTTTTTTTCATTAGGAAGCGAAATTGAAAATGTGCAAATTTGCAAATATGTTCATAGTGAATGCAATTTTCAGTTCGCTTTTATAGTTCTTCTAATACACTTTATGTCCGCAAAAAGTAAAATCTTTTTGAATTGTTGTGCATTAAGTGTGTTACATGCATGTAAATTTTTTCAGTTTTTTTTTGTTTTTATTATTTAAGGACTTATGAAAATAAGCAAAGAAAAGGTGTTTTAAACTGACTATTCGAGTAATTATATGCTTGTATTTTCTTCATAGGTTGTAGATGAATCTCAAGTGACGGAAAGACCCGACGTGGTTCCGAAAGCCCACGTAGTGAAAGCCGAATGGTTTTGGACATCAGTTCAAAAAGAAATCAGTTTGGAAGAAAAAGCTTATTTGCTTATGGAGGTAATTCTTTTTTTTTTGAACAACAAAAACAGTGTTTTATTTTATATGGATTGTGTTTTGCAGTTGAATGATCGAGTTTCATCTCCGAGCGTTCGTAGAGACTCTCATCAAGCCACGCCCGGCAGCGCAAGTCGTCGGAAAAGGAAAAGACTGTTGGAGACATTGGCACATCCTCAACAGTCGCCCGTGGTTCACCATAAAAGGCGGTCTTCAATCAGCGATGCAGGTCTACATTCTGTATCTGGTTCGTTTTTGGATTGTACCGCAAGCCCAGATAAGGCTTTATACGATGGGACGGAATCAAGTACCGTTCCAGATACTCCTCGCAAGGGTCTCACCGCCCGCCAACAGGTCTTCCTAGAGCTGGTCCAAACCGAATCGAATTATGTAAATATATTGGACACAATAATGAAGGTAATGTTACTACAAACCATTTTAAAATAACGTAATGCTAATCTTATTTTGTTGTGTAGATGTTTAAGAAACATTTAGAAGAAATGGACGAAGAGGATGCTCTTTTAAATAATACCGAATTGAAGATCATCTTTGGTAACGTGCCGCTGATTTTCGAAACGCATTTAAAGATGCTGGACGAGTTACGCAAGCTCTCTGCTCACTGGAGCGAAGAAAAGTGCGTAGGAAATGTGATATTGAAGTACTCCACTGATCTGCTGAAGGCCTATCCACCTTTCGTGAATTTCT
Organism: Nicrophorus vespilloides; assembly: GCF_001412225.1. NCBI lineage: Eukaryota > Metazoa > Arthropoda > Insecta > Coleoptera > Silphidae > Nicrophorus > Nicrophorus vespilloides. Next base: position 170,165 of record NW_017096383.1, read on the forward strand.
TCGAGGAGATGAAGGAGATGCTCACGCAGTGCGATGTTAACAAACCCCGATTCCATGCGTTCCTTAAAGCATGCCAGACGAGGCCGGAGTGCGGACGTCAAGGTCTTCAAGATCTTCTCATTAGGCCAGTTCAGCGATTACCCAGTATCAGCTTACTTTTAAATGGTTAATACTCTATAAACTGTCACATACGAAAATACTTTTATTAACACTTGATTCTTATTACAGACATTTTGAAGAACACGCCGAAATCAAATCCAGATCACAACGCGCTAGACCAAGCGCTAGCGTCAATCCGTGAAGTAATGACTCACATCAATGAAGACAAAAGGAAAACGGAAGGTCAAAGGGTCATGTTTGATATTTTCAACGATATTGATAATTGCCCGGTAAGTTACTTTCACCAAAATGTAGATGATTTTATTTTCTAACGCGCCGTGTTTTCTTTTCCAGCCTGATTTAGTTTCCTCTCACAGAAGCTTCATAGCTAAATCTGAAGTTGTGCAGCTATCATCATCCGAAGGCCTCTCTGGCAAAGGCAATCCTTTGGTGCTGTTTTTATTTTCGGATCAATTGGAGATCTGCAAGAAGCGTTCGAAGGCCTTCAACACAATGAAATCTCCGAACACGGTTAACGGTTTGCACAAGAACTCTGCAAGTAAACCGTACAAGCACATTAAGTTGATGTCCTTAAGTAACATTAAACGCGTGATCGATATCAAGGAAACGGAAGATTGTCAGAAAGTGTTTGGTTTTGTCGTCAGGCACAACGATGAACTCAAGGAACGTCTTTTCACGTTTGTTATGTCTGACGAGGATGCCGACAAAGTAACTTTCCTGAAAACACTTTGTCGGCAGATGGCTACAAATGCCTGTACAGCGGATTCGGTAAGTGACTCAGATTTAAAGCCTTCTAAAATAAAGCGTGTTCATAGCAAACGCTTATAATCTATATATCAATATCAGCGTCACGGGTATATTTTATACTACATTTTTACTACATAAATCACGTATCTATTGTATGTGACTTTTTAATAAATGGAGGAATGTCTTTTAAGTCCTTCATTTTTTTTTCCAACCAGTCATTTATTAAAGAGGCAATTCATTCATTAATATCTTGCTTATTAATATAATATAATTACAGAACTTAATATTTCATAAAACTGTAATAAGTTAATTTAAATTCTTGTCATTTTATTGCAATTCATTTAAAAGTGTCTATGATTTTCGCCATCTATCTGCAAAAAGCTTAAACGTAAATCTATGTGACTTGATAGGAGCCTTCAAGTTTTCCACTCAATTATCGATAATTTTTTATATTTTTTTTATATATATTTGTAAGATTTATTTTTTTTGAAAATTTGCCTACCAGACATTTCTGAATTTGATCAATTTACAAAATACTTGTTTAACATATTTGCAAATTTCATTCTTGAACATTGACTGATGTTTTATTGTTACAGGATAAGTTTATGGCCTTTTTGGAGCCGCACGATCTGGATATAAACACCAGCGATGTGAACAATGGAACTTTGTCGAAGGCATTCAAATTTGCGACGAGAACGCGACTAAAAGTTGGCAGAGCGTTTTCTTTTAACAAAACGCCTTCTAAATTGAAACGCGCTGTCTCCTCGATGATTTCCTCACCTTTTGGCAGCTCAACGAATTTAACACCCGCATCTCAACTCGCCCAAATGAGACTAGCCAGTTACAACAACATAAGCGTAAGTATTGAATTCGATTTTATTAACAATCTTTTTTAACATCTCTTTTTTTTTTGTTGAATCAATAGGAATTGGGCAACGCAGACAACGTCGACTCTCCACCAATCGCTCCTCTCTCTGTGCAGCCGACGCGAAAACTGAAAACAGGCTCATTGGGCGTTAGCGCTCTTAAAAGATTGTAACCTCTATTCACTCCATCTTTATCCCAATCACAAAAAAACAAACACTCTCTATTTACTTTTTAAGTTTTATCTTTTTTTAATATATTTTATTCTCTCAAATATATTTGTACATATAATAAGTCTAATTTAAGATTGAAATTTAAAACAGCGTTTTATTTATATGTCCTTAATTTATTGAAATTAATTATTATGTCTGATGAGGAGCGATTGGTTTATATATATATATATTTAAAGTTTGGAAAAATATATCGTTCTTCTTGTCTCCAATTAAGACAAGACTTGAATTATTTTTTTTCTTCAAGAATGATCAAATAAATATTGTAATGTTTTTAAATTGGCCTCTTTTTTTTTCTTTTCACTTCCGTTATTATAAATGTCTACTTAAGTACTACTTTATTTCACTAATATTTTATGTAATATTCTTTTTTCTATTAATTTTATTAAATGCAAAAGTTAGAAGTAGTATACACCAGTGTTTCTCAACTATTTAGAGGCGGGACAATAGTTTATAACATAGAAATGATGATGCAACGTGACAGCTACAATTTGACCAGCCAACCTATGGTGAGAAACGCTTATATACACAAACATTCGATTATACTACTATGATATTCATACATTTTACAATAATTGATAAAATTCTAAATTGATTTGAAGTTTTTATATTTTGAACCAGATTTATTTTTATTTTTCTCATGCGAATACTTGAAATACTACTAAAAATAATTGACATTCAATAGTTGCATTTATATTTCATCATCAAACTTAAAACAACAAAATAAACTTTTATATCATATTTAATTAAACAAGCACAAAACATTCAAATATTCTGTTTATTTCTATGTTAACATCCAAATACTACATCATACTAGGAAATACGCTTGATTCAGACTTGTTCTAATAGTATTTATCACATATTATTACTATTTTATAGTATCATTATTTTGTACAATATTCTAGAATAACTGACATTATGAACATGTGTTAAGATCATTTATTAAATTATTTTCTAAAGGAGTCTTTAAGTGTGCAGTAAAAGTTTGAATTAGAAATACTGCAAAATTATATTATATAACATGAATATGAGTTTCGTGTTTTTTGAAACCAAAGCATCATAAAACTTATAAACATACTTAAATCATGTAGAAACTGTACATAAACTAAGTAGAACACTTATGAATTACTGCAAATAACTCTAGGAAAGCAATAACTCTTAGAAATCAATAAATTACAGTACTAGATTACTTCAATTCTAATGAATCCTTCAAAAACACTATGTAAATCTTATGTCGTGTGAGAACATTCATTAATTTAAAAAATTTCAAATTTCTTTAATCAGAACGTAGATTTTGTAGAAGTTTTATATTTTATCATTTTTGCGCGCCAACCGAATTCCTAAACATTCCAATTGCCATGTGTGTCACATCCATTCAAACACGCGTACTATTATAACTTGTTGGAATTGCACGAAGACTTTGAATCTCTATTAGTTTTTTTTTCTTTCTCCAACTAATTTATAATATTTAACAAATTCTGTGTATTTTGAAGCAAAGTTTTTGAAATATTATTGACTTTTATCGAGAGTTTTTATGTTTAACTGATTTAATCATTACTGTCCTATTTTATTATCGATCAGAGAAAGCAAAGGACATTTTATTTCGATTTTAAGATTTGAATTCATTATTTTGTGTCGAATTTGTGTGATACAAGCGACTATAGATTATTAGTAATAAATTAAAACTAAAGCTATTAAGTATACAATTAGTGTTATAGATATTTTATTAATTTGTATACAATTGAAGCTTAATACTTTATATCAATGTTTTTCAACCTATCCCAAAATTAGGTTGCGAAATGAGAGTTTAGACACTTTACGTTAAAACGAGGCACTGGTGTAATACTATTAGCAATTGGGTCTACAAAAAAATATGGCAAAAAGGTTGAGAAACTCTGTTATAAACTATGTAAAATGTTGAGAAACGCTGCTTTATATTATTATGTATGCAAATGTGATCTATTTTTAGTGCTGCCTCCAAGAAGGAATGAAATCATTGATAATTATGGAAAAGACTAGAAGACAGTTACAGATCATCATATATAATTCGAATGGAACGAAACGTATTTACGCAAATAAGAGCCGCGGCGCATTCCATTAACAATCCCAATTAGATTGACGATTAAAAAGAAGGAGAAAACGTTATCGGCGTCTGAGGAAAAAAAAATATAATATATATATGTGGAAATTACCGAGAATTTTGCTACAATTTGAGCATGAATATTTCATACAAATTTATTAGCTGGCAATTACGTGTACTGAACTTATTGCTAAATTGGTTCGAAGCGAAGGTCATCCGTCGCAAAAACATAATGCACGACTTCCAACTAAGCACTTTGCAAATAAATCCGAATGCTGTTCAATATTCAACGAGGACAAATACTTTTTTTAATCACGATATTCTTCTACCCTTTCTACAAGAGAATATTTCGTTTGCTTGCGATGTAACGACTAAATTTGTACACGTTTCATTTAAATATTTAATATGGATATAATTAAATATTTATAAAACAACACGTGATTTCATTTCACGTAGCTTTCCGTGATTATTGTCGAAAATATAGATTAGTCTAATATTTAAAAATAAATTAACAAATACTCATAGTGCGGCTTTGATTAGTGCTGATTCACTATTCAACTAAATTTAAATTGAGCGAAAATTAATCTTTTTTTTTCTCTACGCAGTCAAGTCTGTGTCTTGTACAGTTTATTGTTATGTGGTTTCAAACAATTTGATTAATTGGCGGAACGGGTCTACATCGCAAGCCCAACACCGAAGGACCGTCTATTGAAATCCCGACGTTCGAAATCCCGACTGTATAAAAATCCCGACTATATCAAAATCCCGACTATATTAAAATTCCGACAACCATAATCCCGACAACCGAAGGACCGTCTATTGAAATACCGACGTTTGAAATCCCGACTATATCAAAATCTTGACAACCATAATCCCGACTATATCGAACATTTTTACACTAACATTTTTAATCAATAACAATCAATTATTATTAATTTATTTGATTTTGTTGAATTTTTTTCATAATAAACATTAACATTATGAAACAATCTCAAATAGAATTAGATTATTAATTGTTATTATTTATTATTAATAACAATTTGAAGCGTAGTGACTGCTCCGGAATAATTTAAAAATTTTATTGTACACATTTTCGAAATAGTCGGGATTTTGATACACTTTGTATTATGGTTGTCGGGATTTTAATATAGTCGGGATTATGGTTTCGATACAGCCTTGAAATGCCGACTGTATGCCGAACGTCGAGAAATTGATTGACTGTATTTCGGTTGTCGGGCTTGCGATTGCCACCGTGGAGAAACCGCACTATGCGAGGTATTGCTGTACATATTTTAAGGATAAGTAAGTGTAACTGTTAAATAGAAAAAGCGAATCTTCATTTTTAAAACCGTCTTAAGGAACATCCCGAAAGTTTAACGCATACTCAAAATTAGGTGAAAATACAATATATACTTTGCATATGACTCTTTTTTGGTCCGGGAAGAAAGGAAAACCTTGCACAAGGACAGTGGATTCGTGGTACTGTGGGATTCTTACCCACTAACAACCTCTCCTCTTCTTCGTCAGCATTCAGATCCTGTTTGTTGATACTGCTCTGAAATGTTGATTGTCTCACCTGTTAGTCTAAATCAGTGTTGGCTTCCACTGCCAATTTCATCGTTTTCTCTTTCCATTCTCCTCTGATCTTCTTCCTTGGTAAATAGTACATCTGACACATTCCTTGCAATATGACTTTTCTTAAGTTTTCAGTATTCACCAAATAAAAAAAGCATATGTATTTTAACAAAAATAGAACTATTTTAAACAGTTCAGTAATCTTGTAAAATACATAAATAGTTTAGCTACTAATCTATTTGATTATTCGTACCCAATAATTGAAACAATTCAAATCACTGAAATTAGCAATAATTATATTTTGATTGTATTATGCATTAAAGTGAGATTAAGATTATTTTGTCAATTTGTACTTTAAATGAATTGTAAATAACATAGGGCAAAAAATAAGGTTTTTTTTTTACTTTAACTTGACCATTTAACTGCTATGTTTTTCAAGATGAAAAATCACAGAAATGATTGCGCTAAGTTTAAAAAAAACATAAGTATAGATTAATTTAGATTGATTAGAATAGATATTAAAAATAATAATAAGATAATAACTAGTTTTATGAATAAAACGATTCAACCGCAAAATGTGTATGTATATAATAGTTGTGTGTATCGAATTTTCCGGAGATAAGATTACGTTCTCCCATAGATACACGGTCGGGGGATAACCAAGTAATCTATGTAAGTTGTGATTCATTGCCGGTTATCAATCGCACAGTAAATTGTATTCAATGTCAGGTATATTTGAAGTTTAGTGCAAGACATCAAAATTTTACATATTCTATGATGAACTTTATGTAATTGTATTAATCAATAGTAATCATATTATTTAATACCTAGTATATTTAGGATATTTGCTTGATGTTTGATGGTTTCAGAAAGTTAAGCGGCGTGTGGTAAATTAACTAATTAATAATGAAAATTATTTAATAAAAAAATAGAAGTATTAACTTAGCAGAAATCGAACAATACACATAGTTTATTAGTAATAATCATGTAAGAAATTATTCTATTACTAAAATAAATCAGCAATATAAAAAAAAGTTTTCTTTGTTCAAAATGAATTAAATATGATGTAAATGAATTTGAACAATTGTTAAAGTATGAAATGTGATATATTTTAAGTGATTTTAATGCAATTTGTTAAATTTAATTTGAACTAGTTTCTTCTAAAGTTGTTATTATTTTAGCTACTGAAGTTTTAAGCTCATGTATAAATACTATCTTTATCGGAGACACTTGTGTTTAGAAGAGAAGGGATTTTTAGGGTATATTTTTGTCATTTAGTTTTTAAATATCATTCAAGCCTACTGTTTCAAGTATGAATTCAAACCAACATAATGTTTTTATGAAAAAATAATTTATATTGTCAATTATATTATATTCACAATAAACTAGCAAAAATCCTATACAATAATAATAGTATTCAGAAAATTGAAGAAACTCAAGAAAATTGTCATTTTTTTAAAATATATTTTGTTTATTACAGAAATCTATCTTATAAAGACAATAAGAGTCATTAAAGTAAGTTTTTTTGTTGTGTTTGAGAAGAAACTGCGGATTTTGTTTTCGTTTCAAAATTATATTTAATTATTTGAGTAGAAAAAATAAATGAAGAACAAATGATTAAGAATGTCTTAAGAATAAAAATAAATATCTAAGAAGCATATGAAAAGATAGATTTCACATGCATGCATTTGTTACCGTCAAATGTCAATGTCATAAGTAATGTGATGCTTTTTACGAAGAATCGATGCGTTCTTGTGATTTGCTTCTAGTGTTTGTTTCGTTCCAAAATCGATGATTAATAATAAATAATTAAGTTGTAAAGGAATAATGAGAAGCATTAAATAAGAACAAAATAAAAAATAATATAAAGTAGATGTGAACGGAATAATGAAATAAATTTTAATTTCAACAACAATTAACTAAATTAATCCGATTTTAACATCTAAATGGGAAATCAAGAGTGTTATGTCTTTTTAGTCTATGGAAGGTTTCACTATTTTTTAATAAGTATATAAAACCACATGAAACTTTAAATTTGTTTTGTACGAAGAAGCGTTTTGTTTGTTTAATTTCAAAATAACGTTTAGTGACCTTTGATGTTTAACAAGGAGAAAAAGGAAAGAAGAACAAATGAGTAAGATGTTAAGTAGCCTACATAATATCAATAGAAAGTAACAAATCTAAGAAACATATGAAACGTCATATTTGGGTTGCATTCTTTTGTTTGCTTAATTCTTAAACGATGTTTAATAATATTTTGTTTTGAATAACAACAGGAAGAAGAAGTAAATAAGAATAAAGCAGTAAGAATTTAAGAAAATATCAAAAAAATCATACGAAATAGTAATTGAGAAATCTATGTAACACATATTTAGGTTGACGCATTTGTAACTCGAATGTCTGTCCTGTTTTATTTTAGTTGTTCAATATTGGAATTGCACCGAGAAGCGATGCGTTCTTGTGTTTGCTTTTCTTCCAAAACGATGATTAACGTTTATTTCTGTTGAACAACAACTAGAAAAACAAAGGCATAAGAATTTTCATATACAGTGGTGCCTCACACAACGAACTTAATTCGTTCCAGGAGCAAGTTCGTTATGCGAAAAGTTCGTTATGTGAAACGCGTTTTCCCATAACAATACATGTTAAAAAAAATAATTCGTTCTGTAGCATAAAATATGGTAAGATGACATAAAAAAAAGATAAATTTTTTGTTATTATATTTATTTAGATACATCTAAAAACATAATGAAAAAAAAACATTACTTCGTAATGAAGAACGATTGCTGCGATACGTGCGTAAGTTAAGCGTACTACGCAGTGACTAACGAGTCTAACGACTGCCTGCGCG